>NW_018164739.1:2018620-2052984 GCF_001263595.1 Phalaenopsis equestris | reverse complement strand
TAATACTCATATATATATATATATATATATATATATATATATATATATATATATAACATTAAAAATATCCCTATTGTTTATATTTTAAAAGTGAAATACACTTTCTTACGCTTAAATTTATGATATAAATATTAATTATAAAGTGCTATATATAAAAATAAAAAATTATGTGGTGCGTATGTAAATGTTCTAAAATTAAAACGGCAATAAAGTCATTTGACTCCTGGTGATTGATTAGGTGCATATTTCCATGGTGGGGTCCAACAGGGTGAGAGTGACGTGGCTAACGGAGGATGACGCGCCTGCAACGGTGGATTACGGGTCGAAGCAAGGAAACTACGGCGAGTCGAGCACAGGCTCTTCTTCGTCTTATACATTTTCTGCACTTTACACGTCGGGTAATATCCACGAGGCGGTGATTGGACCGTTGGATCCGGATACGGTGTACTATTACACCTGCAGCGGTAATCCTACGCGGGAGTTCTCGTTTAAAACTCCTCCAGCTAGTCTCCCAATCACATTCGCCGTTGTCGGTAATCTCACATATTCTCGCTTTGTTAATTCGTTACATTGTGATTTTTTTTTTTTTATGAAATTCAAAATTTTCATTTATAAGTATAAGTATGTTAATGTGAAAATTTAGATGTTAAAATGTAAATATAGATAAGAATTGTGTGGTGTGTAATTAAATGCCCCCATAAACACCTTAAGGGGGTGTTTGCCTGTTTGGTTCCATATATTCTACCCTACTTATGCATGCAATTAAGTTCATTCCACGTTTTAAAATTCAAAATACTGATATTTTTGATATGATATGAAAGATTTATACAACATAAAAGTAGAAAAAAAGGCAAATTTTAAGTGTTAGATGTATAAATACATAAAATTTAGGTTCTATGTATGCAAATACCCCTAAAATCTATTAATTTTCCAACACATAAAACATCTAAAAATTATAGTTTGCAGGTGATCTAGGACAAACGGGTTGGACCAACTCAACGCTAAATCATATCTCTCAATCCAACTATGACATGCTCCTTCTTCCCGGCGATCTCTCTTACGCTGATCTTGACCAGCCACAATGGGACTCTTACGCCCGCCTCGTCGAGCCACTGGCCAGTAGCCGCCCATGGATGGTCACAGAAGGCAACCACGAGATCGAGACCATACCTCTCATCGAATCCACCCCCTTCAAACCTTACAACGCTCGATACCATATGCCACATGAAGAAAGCGCCTCACCTTCAAATCTTTTCTACTCATTTGACACAGCAGGTGGTGCCATACATGTCCTTATGCTCGGCTCATACACTGATTTTGACACCGGCTCGGATCAATTCCAATGGCTGCAGGCTGATTTAGCCAAGCTTGATAGATCCAAGACCTCATGGTTGTTTGCGTTGATCCATGCACCATGGTACAATTCTAATAAGGCACATCAGGGGGATGGCGAGGACATGAGGGAGGCCATTGAGGAGATTCTTTATGCTGCCCGCGTAGATGCAGTTTTTGCTGGTCACGTCCACGCCTATGAGCGCTTTGTATGTCTTGTTTCTATTTGCTAATATTTCACGTAAATATAAAATGAGGGTTTCTTATGTAATATGTTTACTTTGCATGATGCAGAATAGAGTGTATGACAATAATGAGGACCAGTGTGCGCCGGTGCACATCACGATTGGTGATGGAGGAAACAGGGAAGGGCTTGCGAGCAAATACATTAAGCCGCAACCAAGCATTTCTTTGTTCAGGGAGGCGAGCTTTGGACATGGGCAGCTATATGTTGTGAATAACACTCATTCGTTGTGGAGTTGGCACCGGAATGATGATGATGAGGCAGTGGTTGTTGATAGCGTGTGGATTACTAGTCTTCTTTCCAATCCTGCTTGTCAGAAAAAGATGTGAATGTTGACAAAAAAAAAAAATTGAAATAATGTTAGTTAATTTATATTTGTGTGCTTGTATGCAAATTCAATGATGTAAAGGAATTAAAGAGTTATTTTTTAATTGGGATAATTACATACAGACCTCCTTTGCACTACCAAATAAATGTATTTACACCTGTCAAAATCAAATTATTTAGAATTTGATAAAAAAATAAAAATATGGGTTGGGAATTTAGCATGAATTTTGATAT
This sequence comes from Phalaenopsis equestris, assembly GCF_001263595.1. Classification (NCBI taxonomy): domain Eukaryota; kingdom Viridiplantae; phylum Streptophyta; class Magnoliopsida; order Asparagales; family Orchidaceae; genus Phalaenopsis; species Phalaenopsis equestris. The sequence goes on along the minus strand of NW_018164739.1, from coordinate 2,050,847 downwards.
TTGAGTGAGAATTTGAAAAATGGATGAAAGAGGATGGTTAATTTTCAAATAGCAAGTTTCGGGTGGTTTGTATGTAATTGTCCCTTTTTCAATAATAATGTATGACCTTATAACCTTATAAGCAAGGTAAGGAGGATGGAGGAATTAGAATTTTTGAATAATTTTATTGATTTTAAAATGTATCACTGAAAAATAAATAGATAGAATTCAATAGCAATAGTTATCTATATAAAATAAATATATATATATAATAATTTTTTTAAAAAATATTTTTCATAAATTAATTCTCAATAACCTTACGATGAGAGAACACTCATGAGAATCTATAATGTTACCAAGAGGAATCTCCAACCAATTAACATGCCGCCATGATAACTAATAGATCGTTGATGATATAAAATATGAGAGGGGTCTTAGAAAGAGGATTGAGAGTCAAAACCAAAGTTTTGAGAAAAAGATGCTCATAAGCCATATGTTAGGAGGAAGGGCTTTGAGAGGAGCTCAAGAAAAGAGCATTTCTAAAATTTATATAATCGCAAATCACATAATAATTAGAAAAAATTAGTCCTAGCCAATTGTCAATAATTTATCAATGACCTCAATATGGAAAAAAGTGTCATGCTTTCATATATATGCCACCAAAGTTTTTTTAGGATGCTATCATAAATATTTATCTTCTTTTTAAACAATATTCATTATCTATATAAAAGGCGACTACTAGAAGAAAATGGTTTTGATTGCTCATTTAAACCTATTTTTAATCTAAAAGATGGAGAAGTGGATAGAAAGAGGGGGAGTGAGACAGAGAGAGAAAGAGGTAGAGAGAGAGAGAGAGAGAGAGAGAGAGAGAGAGAGAGAGAGAGAGAGAGAGAGAGAGAGTATCTCATAGCTTTAAGAAATTCAAGAATCTTGTATTTTAATGAGAGAAGTGGTCAATGGAGTTAGAGAGTTATAGAGACGGGAGCATGGTTCAATGAAGCACTACATTCCTCCTTACTTCTTTGTTTATAAAACTTATTTATTTCTCAATATGAGAATAATGATTCAGATTAACAATCTCATTTCACTACATAGAGCTAGACATGTCCATTGAATTGCTTTTATTGTCTTATTGACACAAATACATCACAAGAAGAGGGAGACTTTAATGTCTAATATATTATTTTTTCTATTTTATAATGGTATCTCTTCCTCTCTTGTCGGCCACCGCTCGCCGCTTGCTGTTTGCTTGTTATATTTTTATTTATGACTCACATTTATTTTAATAACTTCTTAGATTTATTTTGATAACTCAAGTTATTAATTTTTATTTATTTTCATAACTCATAACTTATGTCATAACTTATGACAACTCATGACATTTATTTTGATAACTTAAGTTATTAATTTTCTCAACTCATAACTTATATCATAGCTTATAATAACTTATTATTTTTATTTTTGTAACTCATGATAACTTAAGTTATTAATTATCTTAACTCATAAATTATGTCATAACTTATTGTCATAACTTATGATAAATAACTTATGATATTAATTTTATAACTCATGTAACCTCCTAAATGAATAAGGGTTACTGACTTATGTTATAGATTTTAATAATAAAAAATCAATTAATTTATTAAATTATCATAAATCCTATTGGTTTGTAACTCACTTGATGGATGGTGGTTAAATATAGTATGAATTAGAAAATGAGTTCTCTCTCCTCCCAACACACCCCATACATTTCCCTCAATCATAAAATACAGAAAGTTTCAAGGGATTAGAGAGAGAAACTTCATCTCTTCAAGTAAAAAAATTTCTTCATCATGAATACATGTATGCGTTATTTTATTATAGATATGTAAAAATCATGAATTTAAAAGATCTTGGTTATTATATATTTTTTGAAATTTGTGGCATAAAGTTGAAACATGAATTTCTAACATGTGGTATCGGAGCCTTGATTACAAAATTTATTATTTTTCATATAATTTTATTTATGTCAATTGTAATAGATTTTCACTGTGAATTAGATCTTGAATTAGATCAATAAAATTAAAGTAAATTGATGTGATTGAAATTATTATTTATTTAATGTCTATGTTATGTTTAATTTGTTCGTCACCAAAGTAACCAAAAAAGTTTAATAGACGTTAAATTAAATAATTCAATTACTCACGAGTATATGATGTTTGTTATGAAATAATTTAATATTTCATTACAAAAAATTTAAATTCATTGATTATAAATTTTTTTTAGATCGCCCAAAGGTTGATCACTTGTTTTATAATCTTTGAATATAATTGTAGTCTATTTATATACTTAGTTAAGAGATGTTTATATATCCAAAGATAATAGACATGTCTAATTTGAGTATAAACAATTATTAATTATATTAAATTTAAGCATCAATTATGATTATTATTGTGTATTGTTATATCACCCAAAGAAGATTTCAATACATTATTATTATTATTATTATTTTAATCTGATTTTATATGAATATCTATGTAAGTATCTATGTAAGTTTAATGTTCGAAGCATTAATGTACGAGCATGTTTTATTTATTTGCAGTAACTATTCATGTTTCTCTTCATTCGCAGGCTACATCTATTCAAACTTTCAATGAGCTTAATTTCTCTGAATGACGTGAGCAAGTCCAGTTTCATCTTGGTGTTCTGGATCTTGATTTGTCACTCACGACTGAGAAACCCCCGCTCTTACTCATTCTAGCAGTGCCGAGCAAATATCTTTCTATAAAGCTTGGGAAAAATTAAACAGATTAAACTTAATGTTTATGTGAATGACTGTAGCAAATAACATAAATTGTACATTTTCTAACACTGAAAGTGCTAAGGAATTTATGAAATTTGTTGAGAATTATTCTCAGCTTGACTCTGCTGATAAGTCTCTTGCTGAGACATTATTGAGTCCATTAACCAACGTAAAATTTGATGGTTCTTGTACTATGTATGAGCATGTCGTTGAAATGATGAACATAACAACAAGACTTAAGATCATGGGAATGGAAGTGAATGAAAATTTTCTTGTGCAATTTATCATTAACTTCTTGCCTTCTGAGTATGGTCCCATTTCACATGAACTACAATACTATGAAAGATAAGTAGAATGAGAATGTGAATGAACTACAGCTCATTCAAGAGGAAACAAGGCTTAAGAAAGGAACAAATCACTCAATTAATCTCATGGGTCACCAAAGATGGGTCATCAAAGAAGAGCTTCATGGGTCACCAAAGAAGAGCTGTAAAGAAACCTAGAAAGAAGAATAGAAATGAAAAATAAGGACCACTAAAGATTAATGTGTCATCTGCTCCAATTCACAAAGAGGAACATAAAGGAATTAAGTGCCACGTTTGCAGAAAGCCTGGACACTATCAAATTGAGTCTCAAAAGCGCAAAAATTGGTTCGAAAAGAAAAATAAACCTTGTGTTTCTGTATGTTTCAAAATAAATTTGGCAGAAGTTTCTTATAATATCTGGTGGATTGATTATGGTTACCACTCATGTTTCTAATACGATGCAGGGATTCCTTACAACCCAAATCATAAACCCAAATGAAAAGTTTGTCTTCATGGGAAACCGGGTCAAAGCGCTAGTAGAAGCTATTAGAACATATCGATTGATTTTATATACTAGACATCATTTAGACTTTTTCAAGCACTTTATGTCTCTTCTATTTCTCGTAATTTGATTTAGTTATCTAAACTTGATTCTATTGGATACTCATTTAAATTTGAAAATAGTTGTTTCATTTTGTTTAAACACAATCATCTCGTATGTTCTGGTATTCTTTATGATGACATATATAAGTTTAAACTTGATAAGCTTTTCTCTGAGACTTTGATGAGTTTGCATCATAATATTGGTACTAAACATAGTTTTATGAATGAAAGTTCAATTTATTTGTGGCATAAACGTTTGGGTCATATAACCAAGAAAAGAATTGAAAGATTAGTAAAGAATGAAACCATTAATAAATTAGATTTTACTGACCTTGGCATCTGTATGAATTGTATTAAAGGAAAACACACAAACCACACCCTTAAGAAAGCCGTCACAAGAAGCACACAACTCATTGAAATTATACATACTAATATTTTTGGACCTTTTGATGTTCCATCTTTTGGTGGAGAGAAATATTTTATCACCATTATTGATGATTTTTCATTATTGATGATTTTTCATGATGATTTTTCACGTTATGGGTATGTCTACTTATTGCATCAAAAATCTCAAGCTATAAATGTCTTAAAGGTGTATATAATTGAGGTTAAGAGACAATTAGACAGAAAAGTGAAAATTATAATGTCTAATATAGGCGGTGAGTATTATGGAATTTACAATGAATCTGGATAATGTCCAAGTCCATTTGCTAAATTCCTTCAAACTAATGGTATATATGCTCAATACACTATGTCAGGAACATCACAACAAAATGGTGTTGCAAAAAGGTGAAAATCGTACTATAACGGAAATAATTAGGAGCATGATGAGTACTTCTTCTTTACACTCATCATTGTGGATGCATGCTTTAAAGACCGCTGCATATTTGTTAAACAGGATTCCTAATAAGGCAGTTCCAAAGACTCCTTTTGAACTACGGACATGAAGAAAACTTAATTTTAAGGCACCTACGTGTTTGCGGTTGCCCGGTGGAAATAAGGTTATATGATTCACATGAAAAGAAACTGTACTGAAGAACAACCAGTGGTTTCTTCATTGGTTATCCTTAAAAATCTAAATGATATAGATTTTATTGTCCTAACCACAGTACAAGAATTATTGAAACTGGAAATGCCAAGTTCATTGAAAATGGTGAAGTAAGTGGGAGTTTGGAACCACATAAAGTGAAGATCCAAGAAATTAAGGTTCAAGTTCCTTTACCCAAAATTTCTTCTCAAGTTGCTATTCCTACAGTTATTGAACAGTTTGACAACTTACAAGAATAACAAATATATGATCAAATACCTCACAATGAAACTGTCACTAATGAACATACATTAGATGAACCACAAAAAGTAGTACCTATAAAGTTTCAACGACAAAACGGTCTGCTATTTCCGATGATTATGTGGTTTATCTACATGAATCAAATTTGACTTAGGAGTGAATGAAGATCCAGTTTCATTTTCACAAGCCATAAAAAGTGCAAATTCTTCTAAATGGTTAGATGCAATGAAAGATGAGTTGAAATCGATGGATCACAACGAAGTCTAGGATATCGTCGAATTGGCTGAAGGTTGTAAAAAAATTGGGTGTAAATGGGTCTTTATGACTAAGCGCAACTCGAATGACAACATTGAACGATATAAAGCCAGACTTATTGCCAAATGTTTCACTCAGAAATATGACATCGACTATAAATAAACTTTTTCTCTGATTTCTAAGAAAGATTTATTTAGAATTATCATGATACTAGTAGCTCATTATGATTTGGAGTTACACTAAATGGATGTGAAAACTACATTTCTGAATGAGAATTTAGATGAAGAGGTCTTCATGAGTCAACCTGAAGGATTTTTGGTTGAAGGAAAGGAACACATTGTGTGTAAACTTAAGAAATCAATAAATGAACTTAAGCAAGCTTCCCGACAATGGTATCTTAAGTTCAATGATACCATCACGTTCTTTGGATTTAAAGAAAATACTGTTGATCAGTGTATATATTTAAAGGCCAGTGGGTGCAAAATCATATTTCTCATTCTGTATGTTGATGACATCTTGCTGACTACTAATGATCATGGCTTATTATATAAAACCAAGAACTTTTTCTTTAAAAACTTTGAAATGAAAGATATGAATGAGCCATCCTATGTGATTGGAATTGAAATATTTTGTGATAGATCACAAGGTTTGTTAGGGTTGTCTCAGAAAACATATATCGAAAGAGTTCTTAAGAGATTCAATATAGAAGGGTGCTCAACAAGTGTTGCTCCAATTCAAAAAGGAGATAAATTCAGTCATATGCAGTGTCCAAAGAATGATTTGGAATGTAAACAAATGGAAGAAATTCCTTATGCATCTATTGTTGGAAGCTTAATGTATGCTCATACTTGTATCAGACCAGACATTAGCTTTGTTGTCGGGATGCTGAGCAGGTATCTAAGTAATCCAAGAATAGATCATTGGAAAGCTGCAAAGAAAGTTTTGAGGTATCTACAAGGAACAAATGACCACATGCTCATTTATAGAAGATCTAAAGATCTTGAAGTGATAGAATATTCAGATTCAAATTTTGTTGGATGTGTTGATAACAGAAAATCAACATTTGATTTTCTGTTCCTTTTGTCTGAAGGAGCAATCTCATGGAAAAGTGCGAAGAAGACTATCACAGCTGCTTCCACTATGGAAGCTGAATTTGTGACTTGTTTTGAAGCTACAATTCACGGTTTATGGCTGCAGAATTTTATTTTAGGACTTAGAATTGTCGACAGCATTGCCAAGCCGCTGAAAATTTATTGTGATAACTCTGCAGTAGTTTTCTTTTCCAAAAACGACAAGTATTCCAAAGGTGCTAAACACATAGAATTAAAATACTTTGCCGTTAAGGAAGAAGTTCAGAAACATAAGGTGTCAATTGAGCATATTAACATTGATCTCATGATTGCAGATCATTTGACGAAAGAGTTGCCACCGAAGACATTTAAAGAACATGTCGTGAGAATGAGCATTACCAAAACCCTTTATTAGTTTTATGCTCTTTATACTTTGATACTTTGAGCTCAATTTTTCTTGTTTCTGATATTTATAAATCTAATTTTTATCGTTAGTGTACACTTTATGTTACATAATGTTCAACAAGATTTGGTCTTTTAATAGACATTATGAGACCATGATGTTAATTCTCATTATGCTAAGTATGTAATTGATATTGTGATACATGGAAGGAACTATATCGATAAATTGATGCACAACCGCTATGATTCATATTAATTTTATGCTTATTAAATAATTTATGATTTAACCAATATAAAGAAGGATTTATCTTACATTTTGTGTAGTATGTTATGCACTGTTAAAATTAAGTAAGCCAAATGAGAGAATGTTATATCTTTATTTATGGCTCACATTTATTTTAATAACTTATGAGATTTATTTTGATAATTTAAGTTATTAATTTTTATTTATTTTCTTAACTCATAACTTATGTCATAACTTATGACAACTCATGACATTTATTTTGATAACTTAAGTTATTTATTTTCTTAACTCATAACTTATGTCATAATTTATTATTTTTGTAACTCATGATAACTTAAGTTATTAATTATCTTAACTCATAAATTATGTCATAACTTATGATAACTTATTATATTAATTTTATAACTCATGTCCTTGAATGAATGATGGTTACTAACTTATGTCATTGATTTTAATAATAAAAAATCAATTAATTTATTAAAATATCATAAATCCTATTGGTTTGTAACCCCCTTGATGGATGATAGTTAAATAGAGCATGAATTGGAGAATGAGTCATCTCTTTTCCCAACACACCCCGTACATTTTCCTCCATCATAAAACACAGAAAGTTTCAAGGGATTAGAGAGAGATACTCCATCTCTTCAAGATCAAATTTTTTCAAGTTAAAAATTTATTCATCATGAATACATGTATGCATTATTTTATTATAGATATAAAAATCGTGAATTTAAAAGATCTTGGTTATTATGTATTTTTTTTGGAATTTGTGTCATAAAATTTAAACATGAATTTCTAACATTGCTACCTACGACCATCGGCCCCCGCTCACTTATTTCGATGAAGCAAGGTGTGAAGCAACAGTGGATGTTGTGGAAATACGGAGCAACCTACAAAGCAACACATCATTCTGAATATTCTATGGACCACAAAGGTGGGAGTTCTTCCGAGCACCGATATTATAACTCGAAAATTTGTATGACCCTTTTCTTAACTTTGGGATAAAAAACTGTACCTGTAATCATCAACTTATAGTTGTTTATTTCTACTGGTAAAACCCATTGTTTTTTTCTTTTTCAGGATTTTAAAGTTAAGGTTTTTGGTGTCTCTATTAGTTATCTTATTTTATCAGAGTATATGCTGAACTTTCGTGCAACATTAAAATGATAATCATTACTTTATCACCACGGAACTTTTAGGCATGCATCATATGTGTAAGTGTTAAAATTTAGTTGTTAAATATAAAATTGTATTATAATTGTGTTGTTTGTACCGTGGCATCAAAATATTAAGAAAATTGACATACATACCACCCAGTTCTTATGGAATCACATATTTAATTCTCATATCACCTTGATGCCATAAATTTACATATAAAAAGACATAATATAAATAAGAATTGTGTGGCATGTATGTAAATGCCCCAAAAATTAAACCCCTCGGGCATTGGTTCTCTGTGCAAAATGTTATCTTGAAACTTTTTTCGATTGGTTTACCGAGCAAATCCTATATTTGCTCACTGTTTACAGTTTGGGTCTTATCCCCGCATCCCTCTTCTGCTGTCATTCGGTCATGGAGACCCTGGGTTTTACGCCTGTTTCTTCCCGCCATCTCTCCTCCTCGCCGCCATCCTTCTACTCTCACGCTGCCTTCTTTTGGCCAAGAAGGGTGCGAAGGCCAATTGTTTCCGCAAATTTAACTTCTTTGGGGATTGGCAGAAGCTTCTCCCTTGCTTCTTCTCAGAATAATGCATTCGCAGTAAGATAGCTTCGCGCATCCCAGTAAATCGTTCTTTTTTTCTTCGTGTCTGATTGGGAGAAATTTAATTTTCTTTTCAGAGAGAACTATGGAGTTGTGTCACTTCGAAGAGTCGTAGTGCCGTCAGAAATAGAAGCTTCATTGTTAGGGCTGAGATGTTCGGTCAGTTGACAAGTGGCCTTGAAGCAGCATGGAGTAAACTTAAGGGAGAAGGCATTTCTCTTCTCTCTACTTTGTTAAATTACTACATTTATAGGCATTTCTTTACTAAATTACTTCTGTATTTCATCTATGATTGGCCTTACTGTTGTTTACACTGAAAAATGAAAGAAGATGACGCTTTAGCTGTATTACAATTGCAAAAAGAAGAAATTGTGTAAGTGAAAGTGATGTTAGTTTTAAATGGCATGAACCTTTTTGTTTTTGGCTAAGCAATTTGATTTGTAATCTGTTTTTTGAACAATAATTGTTCTTTTTACTTTTTCTTGTTGGATTATCTGAACATTTATGTGCTGATTAACTATACAGAAGTACTGACAAAGGAGAACATAGCTGAACCAATGCGCGACATTAGAAGGGCTCTTTTAGAGGCTGATGTATGTTAGCTTCACCTTTTTAGAGTTTTCCTTTGTCTTCTTTTAGTGTAACTCTTGATTTAGCTCTCAAGAGTGAAGCCTTCTGTTTTGTGCAGGTAAGCTTGCCAGTTGTGCGGAGGTTTGTACAGTTGGTTAGTGATCAAGCTGTAGGTGTTGGTTTAATTCGAGGGGTGAGGCCAGATCAGCAGTTGGTAAAGGTTGGATAAAATTATTTGGGATTCCCTTGACAAATATATATGTGATGACTTGTGAAATCAAATTTGTATCGACAAATTACTTGCTATGATTTATTGTCTCATCCATTATTAGCTTGATGATTTTAACTTTCTTCCTATCATGTGTCATCATTAATCACTGCCCAATTTATATAAATTTGCATATTTTATATAAGAGAATAAGAACATAAATGATGATATAACTTCTCTAGTTAAGTTTGATCTGTTAAAATGAAAAAGTGCTTCAGTTATCTATATATATATATATACACACACTCACACACACACACACACACACACACTTAGGATGGATATGTTGATAGTGTTGGAGGGGAAAGCTCACTAGATTACCCATCTATTATACATGAAAAAATGAATGCAATGTTATACATTATAATTAAATAATCTTACACTACTTAGTACTTGCCAAATATAAATCTCTCTCATAACTTGTCCTTTTATTGATGCAAATAGTCCTTAAACTAGACCTGTATATCAAGTAGATCCAGCGTATCACTTATGTTTGAAAAATGGAGAAATCTTAGAGTCTTAGTAAATATACCAACCAATTTTTCTCCATTGGTAATCTGAAGATCGATGATCTTTTCTTTGATAAAACATTCAACTGTGACATGTTTAGATCTTTTACGAATAAGTGGGTTGCTAGCATTGTAGATAGTGGTTTTATTATCACAGTTTTGAATTATGGGCTTGATATAAAGTAAAATCAAACTCTTTGAGGTGAATTTTTATCCAAATCATTTGACATATAGTGTGATCGACGACCTTATATTATTATTTTTTTAAAATTGGTTCTGGTCATAACTCTTTATTTTTTCTCTTCCATGTTACAAAATTCTCACCAATAAAGATTAAGTATAAAAAATGGATTTACTATTCTCAATGGATCTGACATGATCAACATCTGTTAAACTTTAAATCCTTAGCTGATATTTTTTTTCTCAATGGATTAGTTCTTTTCCAATAGATTTCCTTACATATTTCACATTCATTGGCAATGTACTAATGTTCCTTCTTCAAATTTTACATATGATATATTAGGTTTAGTGATACATAATTAAGCTTTCCAACTAGATGCTTATAGTATGAGACATTTTTAAAGATTTTTCCATTATCAACTATTTGTAGAATATCTCTCTTTAGTCAATTTGCTTCAATAAGATCAATTTACTTTAGAAGGTCTATAACATATTTTCATTACGAGAAGCATATGTTTTATTATATGTAATATTAACACTAAGTATTCTAAGGGGCCTGAATCTTTGGTTATAGACATATCCTACAGAACCTATTCTTTTTCAACAATGCCTGAAATTTTTTTTTAGTGAGAATCATATCATCAATGAACCTAACAAAAATTAATGCCAGAGAAGAAGAGTTGAATAAAAATAGAATAATCTGCAGTACTACTTCATACTTCATCATTAGCTTGAACCGTGGAATTTTTGTTTAACCATCCATGAGGACTTTGTTTCAACCCATATTTAAGTTTTTGAATCGTGCATATTTTGGTCTTCATCTAGCAATATGCCTAGGAGCTTGCTCCATGTAAATATCTTTGGTGAGGTCCCTATATAGAAAAGCATGTTATTATCCATTTAATGCCTAACCCATTCTTGATTAATGACTCTAGTTAGAGAATAAGATAATTATAATTTAACCATGCATAAGGTAAGAAAGTGTGAAAATATTCTATTTCATGGACCTCTGTGTGTCCTTTTGTCACTAATTGTGCCTTGTAGACAGTAGAGCTATTGGGTCGAACTTAATAGTGAAGATCTAATGGCATGAAATTTATTTATTCCCAAGAAGTGTTAGCAAATGCTAGATTTAGCTTTCAATGAATGCCCCAATGTCAATTTGCTTTGTATGTTTCCATCTAAAGATCAAATGTGGGTTCTAGATATGAGTTGAGAATAAAGATATATGACAAAGATAGTGCAAATCAATATGATGAAATGATGAATGTTCAATGGATATAAATGTGGGTAGTGAGAAGCTAATACATTAGCGCTTACCTTTATGTACAAAAATATGAAAATGTAGATATCGGGACTTAGTTTTAAGTGGATGCTTAGTTGTAGTAGACAAAAGATGGGGCAAAAGCTTCAGTGAGACGCAAGTGAAGCCTGTAATTATTAAATTTTATGGGAGAAGGAGAAAACATCATGGCAATAAATGTTATGGGGAATAGTTAAGGGAGCATTGTAGACGAAGTGAAAGAGAAAGGGATGCTTCATGAAAGTAGAATTGACAAAGACATGGAGTTGTCATATAGATGTATTGTAACACTAATAATCTCTCCGAGTACGAGAATGTCGAAGAAAAATAATTCTAAAGGCACGAGATGAGAGTATTTTACCTCAGGCAATGAGAGTTGACAAAATAAACACTGTTGAAGATTCTAGTAGTAAGACGAAAATGATATTTTTGTTGGTAATGAATTTAGAAAGGATTACCACCACTTGGGACACTTGGATACATGATCAGTTAAGTATCAAAGAATGAGAGCGATATCTCTCCAAAAATGTCATATAGGATATATGTGAGATATTCAGGTGTTTGTTACATAAATAGATGTTAGTATTTACGTCCAATCATTTTATTTTTTTGGCTTATATTGGACATATTAATTGATGAATAATTATCATTCTAAGGGTTGTAGGAGTGAAAATGAGATTGATTAATATTTAAGAGCACTCTCAGTGTGAAGGATTTTAATTTGAACAAAAATTGAACTTTAACTTCCCAATAGAATGGTTGAATATGGAGAAAAAATTTAATTGCTATTTTAACAAGAAATCAAAGTAACCATAATATAGTAATCAATGAAAGAAATAAATAATAAAAACTCTAGCAGACAAAAGACTTTGTCCCCAAATGACTTACTGTAATAAACTGAAAGGTGTATTACTATACAAAGTGGAATAGCAGGCAATGGAATTCAATGATACTTAGTAAAAAGGATAATACATAAGTGAAAATCCAAAGTTGGTGAGGTGAAGGGTGACTTCGGTGAGAGTGCTAAATAGAGGAGGATAAGGTAATGGAAGAAGCATAATTTACGTAATAAATATTTCTAGCTTCTACTTTTCCATTATTCGATTTTCTTTTGATAATTTAGAGACAAAATGCTTATAAGAAATTATGGGACATCAAAATATTGTTTGATTTCAATGGGTGGCGAGGGGAGGCAGGGGGGATGTCATAGTAAGTGGTGAAAATAATTGTTGGACCATCCTCATATGAATATAAGCACTAAATTCTAACTCCTAAGATGATCCAGAATGCTTAGTTGCAATAAATCCATTGGACGATACAACTTCCGAGGTTGAAATGGTCAGGTGATACTGTGGTAGAAAAATTGCCTATTCTTCTTGAGAAATGATAATTAAATTTGAAGGAGTACCAATGAAATTAATTGAAACACTATTAATATTTGATAAATTTCATGCTGCTAGATGATAGCCAAAGTTTTCCCAACAATGTTTAGACGAGTGATTTGCTATTTTATAGTGCTAACTAGGCGGAGAAGTGTTGTTACTGTGATTGTGGTCCCCATCACGAACAATGCATTCATAATGACTATGATCACATCTTAGTTCAAGGTTAATATGAGTATGATCATGATCAAAAGAAGGTAAAGCAGGTAACTTAGTGATGGGAGAGTTTGAGAGAGAGGGCAATGAAGACTTCCAAGACAATAAAGTCCATCATCAAGTGGCCTTGAATAGATTGTAGGAATGGATGAAGCTTGGAGAGGCATTTAGCAATGAGAAACTTCTCATTTTGTTTTCTGGTAAAGATGCAATATTGAAGAAGTTCATCTCATTTTTCTTTCAAGGTATTTTAGTATTACTAAATAGATTTTTCACCTTGTTGAAAGGAGAATAAGTCATAATAGAGAGTATGTATACAAAAGAAGTTGCTCTGAAGAGAGGTGGGATGGATAAAGTCTAATATCGCGATGACTATCTTTTAAAGCATGATAGTTGATAAAATAATATGTTTAATGGTATCGAGCATCCATATGAGAACAAGATAGTCAGAACATTGCTATTTGATGTGTTAGGTAGTGCCCTTGATTTAGGAGTTCGAGGATAAAGATGATTGCCTTTCTCTTCATGTACTACACGAAAATGAAAGCTAGAGATCATAGGAGATGTTTGGTATTATTGAGTTTGAAAGATAATGACTTTATATCAATTAACGGAGTTCTGGAGTCCATGGATTTGTACATTCAGTAGTGATGGACAGAAAAAATGTCGGGTTTTAAGTAATCATGGAACTAGGATGACTTCAATAATGAAGAAAGAAGAGCTTGGGGAGGGGGTCATGAGCTGGCATCAGAGAGTGACATGTGGGATGAGCAGAAAACGAGCTTGGTCAATGTGTGAGTAGTGATTTGTGCATGGGACACATGAAGTAAAAATCCAACATTAGTGGCGTGAGACTAGAGCATGCAATTGGGCAATAGGTTGGGGCACTTGTAGCCAAGGCTCACAGGAGGAGAGTGGGTGTAGACAACAGTGGTGTGTGGCACGGTTGTAATTTAGGAGATCGGGGGAACCCTGATTCAATATCATGTTAGAGGGGAACACTCTTTCTTGCTATTCCTTTATTTAAATAAATGAGCATAATATTCATCTAAAGATAAAATTATTGTCTGACACCCATGATCAAGATCACCATCTTCCCAGTTCACTGCAGAATTCCGTTGGGTCCAACATGGAGATTGGACAGAAAATAAGTTTATTTATTTATTTATTTACTTTTAATCTAAACTTTTAGATTAGATTTGTAGAATTTACTAAAGTGATTGTCCTTTGGCATTACAGATTGTGCATGACGAGCTTGTTAAACTTATGGGTGGAGAAGTTTCTGATCTGGTATTTTCCAAATCTGGTACAACTGTGATTTTACTTGCAGGATTACAAGGCGTAGGAAAGACTTCTGTTTGTGCGAAGCTCGCCTTCTACCTTAAGAAGCTGGTGCGGTTCAGTGCTTCCATTCTCTGTTTTCTTCCTTTTTGATGATTATTCTTTTACACTTATGCTAAGTGATATGAGGCAGATTTCAGGGTAAAAGTTGTATGATGGTTGCTGCAGATGTTTATAGGCCTGCAGCCATTGATCAACTTGTTATCCTGGGTGACCAGGTATGGTTTCTACACGTTGACTGCTTAAAATATTTAAATCAAGGCTTAACTGCTTTTTATGCTAAATTAGCATGTAAGGTTGAAGTTGATATAATTTTTTGATTTTTTAAGTGTGTATATTTTAATTTCATCCTTGATTGACAGGTTGGCGTACCTGTTTACAAAGAAGGGACTGAAGCGAGACCATCACAAATAGCTAAAAATGGATTGGAAGAAGCAAGAAAAAGGAGGATTGATGTGGTCATAGTAGACACTGCTGGAAGATTGCAGGTTGTATTCGAGTTACTAAGTGTAGCTTGGGCTTTTCTTTTCTATTTTAGTATCTTTTCAAATTAAATAGGAACTTTTGTGGGGGGTTGTTTGTCAAAAGTTGTTTGATAATTTTGAGGTATTTCGGTTGGCTTAATAACATTAAACCATCAAGCGGGTAGAAATAAACAATAGGTAAATGTACATGCGTTCAACACAATTCTTATAAATTTACATGTCTAACACTTAAATTTTGATATTTACATTTATAACATTTTGCTACTATAAAAATTTGCATAAGAAGATGCATTTGACTTTTTAAAAAGTTTGTAAAGTTGTTTTGATGTGATATTAAAAATTTGATTGTTTAGAATATAAATATTAAAGTTTATGTGCTAGATATATGAATGCATAAGAATGGCGTGGGCTTTATTTAAATGCCCCTAAGCAATGATCCCCAATCCAATCTCCTTTAGTAACTTATGCTATTGATTTGGAAGGAATTGGAATATGGTGTTCGAGTCCAACTATTGGATATAATTATACTGTTTAAAACCAGAAACTGAGGCAGATAACCTTAATGTAGGCGTCATATGAAGAGCACATAAGAAATAAATTATTGCTATGTGGTTGTTGAGGTTTTTCTTAATTTTTTGTTTGTCGATTAACCAAACAGATTAGGCATGTTTGTCAATTTCAGAGAAGAGTTTGATGGACCATGGTATTTATGCCATCCGGAGGAAGATGAAGAAAGTCTTGTTTATCGCAACAAAATTCGGTGTCACCTGCTTATGGATAACACCGTAACCGTTGAAGATAGATCTCATCTCACTACAAAATAACAGCCTGCTGATTTTTCGCCTTTCGAAGCCGATCGAAGCCCAAAGACAAATTTATTCTACAAAGTTGCTATTTTCCCCTCTGAAACAACCTACACGATGCTGAAGAGTTATGATCAGTACTTGGGAGCCATGAGTGACGATGAGAAGAAGAGGTGGTCACGCAGAGGAGGAGGACGATGTAAGGAGCGTATTGACTGATGCACCAACTTATAGCGCATGACGGAAGTCGAAGCGATGCAAGGGCAGTAAGGTCTTTTTGTCACATCAAAGCACGAGAAAAGAGTCAAATCCAACACACATGTTGATGAACCAAAAATTAAACATGCATATCTGAATATATTAACAAAAACAAATATTTACTCCTTTTTCGTCCTATTACAACCATTTGACATGGAAGAAAGTTCATCCGTTAAAGACTACTTAGTTGGAAAGGAAAATTTTACAAAGCCGTCGTTCGCAGCTTCAGCAGGGACATACCCCAACTTAGACAACTGTTTGTACATCAACTCTCCTCATATCCTAACCTTATCTACTCTACTCATCTCAGAATATAGTCGGGAGACTGAAACTTCCTCCTAGACGATGGTTGACTGCCTTACTAAAGGACTTAGTTCATTAGATTTGTCTAGATTATGTGAGAAGATGGGCTTAGTGGATGTCTTTTGCCTATCTTGAGGGGGAGTGTTGAGATTTGTATCTTATTTTGAGTGGTCTAATTGTAAATAGGGAATATAGAAGAAGTCTAGGGGTTATTTATAAAAGGGATTATAAGGCTTCATAGAAGCCCAACTCATGAATGAAGGAGATAAGTTTTTACTAAAATTTTCATTTCTATAAAAACAAAGGCTTGGAAGCATACCATGGAGCCTCAACACCCTTCCCTACTAGGCCATGCCCCAGCTTGTACCTATTTTATTCGGGCTACACCATCAAAGGGCAACATCTCTCCTTCTCTTCTGAGTGCTTTTAAAACCCACATTCTCCGACACTTCACTTGCCTGTTTCATCCTGCTGGGATCACCTTCTATGATGCCAGTGAAGGAAAAGTCCCTTAAGCTCTTGAAGAGATTAATGTGGCAGGAATCAGCTATAACGGTGGAAGATTTTGAAGGAAAATATAGATTTGAATGGAGAATTAGGTAAGCCGCGGCTTGGCGAAGTCCTTTGATTGAATTCTACTTTGCTATAGACAATTGTGCTTTCTTCTTTTTCTGCTGTGAACTTATATTCGTATTAATCTTACTATTCATTCTAATAGATTTTAACAATGCTCATATTTTGCCGCTAAATACTATCATATCATGTTCCCTTATATCGAATGAGCTGAAATTGAAATTGTTTCTTCCATCAGATAGATAAAGCAATGATGGATGAGTTGAAGCAAATGAAGCAGGCAACGGATCCTGCTGAGTGGATGCAATGACGGGCCAAGAAGCTGCAGGTATTGCTATTGCTACCCAACTCACTAGGCGCTAACAGTCCGTCATTTTTTTATGCTATATTTTTGCATTTTAAACCTGTGAAATTCTGACAATTATAGTAACAGGGTGTTTTCCCTTCAAGCTGTAATTTGAGTTTTGTTCTGCAAATGATGTTTGCTGCTTCACACGTTTGATTATACTTGAAATTAGGGTTGTGAACGAGCTGAGCTTGAACGAGCTGAGCCTCGGATCATGTTCGGCTCCTTCCAATTTGGCTTTTGTTCGAAATGACTTGTGAATAATGTGTTCGTCTTCGGTTTGAATAACATTTGACTGTTCGTGTTCGGCTTGAAATAGGCTTGGTGTCATCGTGGAATAACACCAATAAACATCGAGTATATTAATATTTTTATTTATTTATTAATTTATTTTTTTTATTTTAGAGCCAATTCGAGCCGAACGCGAGCGAACAAATATTTTTTCTTGTTCGGCTCGTTTATATTTCGAGCTTAAAAATTTGTTCATATTCGGCTCGTTAAGCTTAACGAAGGAGCCGAACACGAGTTGTTCTCGAACAACGAGCCGTATTGACAGCTCTACTTGAAATTCTATGGCATTGATTGAATTATATGCTAGTGTTCGCATATTCTCAAATTTTTTATATCCATGCATAATTATTCTCTTACTGCATCCACTGGTAACTCTTCTACTTTCAGCTTTGGTGACAACATTCAACATTGAAATTGGAATAACTGGTGCAATATTGACAAAGCTAGATGGTGATTCAAGAGGTGGTGCAGCTTTAAGTGTTAGAGAGGTATTTATTTTCTTCCTTAGCTCAACATTTGCTCGTGCGCACCAACTCAGACATAAGCATGTTTCTTTGTTCAAACTATGGAGACCTTTGCCACTATCAGATGCTGCACTAAGTAAAGCAATAATCTTAGAATCCTATTTCATATTTGGCCTTTTAAACATGTTAAAAGTATAAAAACTGTTAGGTATGACTCATATACCTTATAACGGACAGATGCTGGAGCGGAGCGTAAGATTCTATCCAAATTAGGGGAATTTTCTTATGTGGGTTGGGGGTGCGGTACATAGGTACTTTGGTAATTATATATTATATTCAAGGTTTCTTTTTCTGCTCTTTCGAAGATTATAAATATGCATGATTGTAACCCTAGGTCTTATCCCATATTCTGTATTCTATACTCTTTTCTGGATTAGTAAAAAGCCGCCGCTCTGCTCCCGAGGACGTATACATCTTTGCCGAACCTCGTTAAATCTCTGTGTTCTTCTTGATTTGTGTCTATTCCTATTTTTCTTCGCCCTAATTTATTTATAAGTGATATCAGAGCCTGGTTCGAGGGCAGGGAAGAAAAAGATTTAGGTGGCAGTTTGGATTCTGTGCAGAGGAGTTCGGCGGAACAAAGAAGAGTTTGGATAAGGAGTTCGGTGCGGTTGCTTCGATGAATTTGGCGAAGGCAAGGGTTCGCGGTTTTTAGCAGGAAGGGCTTTCAGCAGCGCGTTGCGTCCAAGAGTCCGACGAGCTTTCCTGTGACAGGCGAGCTCAATTGCGCGACTTGGTGACCAGCACGGCCTAAAGCGGCGGAGAAGAAACAAAATTGGAAGGGAATCAGAAGGAGAATCTTGGATTTCTATTGGAGGAATATTCTCTTAGATTTCCTTCCGTTGGGGAAATAATTTTTTCTGCTGGTTCCGATAAGGAAGAAATTGGAAGGGTCCGATTGATTTCTGATTGCGGGAGGAGGAATTGCGGAAAGGTCAGATTGATTTCCTTGCTGGGAGGTGATTTCAGAAGCTTCTGAATTTCCTTTGCCGAAGGCTGCGAAGAAGAAAATTTGGAAGAAATTTTTTGATTTGAGTTGATTATGTTTCCTGGAGGCGAGAGATTGGTTTTTCGATTTGTTTCCTTGTTGGTTCCTGGAGGCAGGATATTGTTTTCCTGAAGTGGAAGATTGGTTTCCTTTACTGGAGGCGGCAAAATATTCCTTCGATTGTATTTCTTGGCTGAGATATTTCGTGGTGCACACGATGCTATTTCGGTGACGCGATAGCAGAAAACATGCGAAAGATCTTGAAGAAATTTTTGGGTGCAAAGTTCTGGTGCAAAGTTCGAGGTGACGACGCTTGATGGAACCATAAATTTTGGGTTGTGGCAAACAAGGGTAAAAGATCTATTAGCGCAACAGGAAATTCTGAATGCTTTGCGGGCAAGGAAACCAGATGCCATGGAGGATGAAGATTTAGAAGAATTGTAACAACGAGCTGCAACTACTATACGCCTATGTCTGACAGATGAGGTTATGTATCACGTGATGAATATGAAATCTCCAGGGGGAGGTATGAAAGAAATTGAAAACAAATTGAAAACTCAGTTTATGACTAAATCTCTAACGAATAAATTGTATCGGAAGCAAAAGCTGTATGGGCTGAAAATTCAAGAAGGTTCTGATCTAGCACAACATGTTAATGATTTTAATCAAATAATCACAGATTTATCACAGCTTGATGTGACTATTGAGGATGAAAGCCGAGCAATGATTTTGTTGTGTTCACTGCATTCTTCCTATGAACGCCTGATGACTACTCTTACATATGACGAAAAAACCATCAAAGTTGATGAAATCACTGCAGCATTGTTGATTCACAACCAACGGAAGCATAATGCAGAGAAAAGCTCTCATGACGACAATTTATATGTTAAGGGTAAGCAGGATCGTGGAAGGAAGAAAGATGAGTGTTCTAGAAGGTGAAATTCCAGATCCAAGTCAAAAGGTAAAAAGACAATTTATTGCTACAATTGCAATGAGTCAGGTCATATGAAGAGAGATTGTCCAAAGCTCAAGAAGCAGATTGAGGAGAAATGTGATGAATCATCTAAGTCTGTAAATGTAGTGCAGAGTGACAATTCAGATTGCAGTGATGAAGAATGCTATCATTTTCATCAACTCAGGTCACGGATACATGAATTCTTGATTCAGGATGCTCTTATCACATAATACTTAACAGAGAGTGGTTCACTTCGTACAAGTCAATTAATTCTGGCTCAGTTTATCTAGGTGATGATGTATGCTGCAATATTGTTGGTATTGAAGATGTCAGAATTAAGATGTATGATGACACAGTTAGAACATTATGTGATACCAGACATATTTTAGAAATGAAGAAGAATTTGATTTCCTCGGGCATTTTATATAGAAATAGTTTTATTTCTAAGACAGATGAGGATAGGAAAACCATCAGAATTGTTAAGGGTGCACTGACCGTGATGAAAAGAAAGTTAACTGCAGGTAAAATCTACAAACTGTTAGGGAGTACAGTTGTAGATGAAGTTCATTCTGTGGAGTCAGATGATGATAGCACAAAGCTATGACATATGCGTCTGGGTCATCTTAGTGAACGTGGGATGACAAAATTGCATGAAAGAAATCTGTGGCATGGAGTTAAAAGCTGCAAGCTCGATCTTTGTAAGTTCTGTGTTCTTGAAAAACAGACTAGAATTAGTTTTATGACTGGAAAACATAAAACTGAAGGGATTTTTGATTATGTGTATTATGATGTATGAGACCCTACCAGGGAATTATCATTGAAAGGATCTCAGTATTTTGTCACCTTTATTAATGTTTTCTTCAGGAAAATTTGGGTTTATTTTTTGAAACAAAAATTTGAAGTATTCTCTAAATTCAAGCCGTGGAAAGCTGAGGTGGAGAACCAAACTGACAGAAAGATCAAGTATTTGAAATCCGATAATAACATGTAGTACACAGATTCACAGTTTCAGAAGTTCTGTGAGGAGCATGAGATTCTGAGACATTTTTGAGTGCGCAAGACACCACAACAAAATTGTGTGGCAGAAAGGATAAACAAGTTCTTAACTGAAAGGATAAGATGCTTGAGACTGAATGCAGAGCTTTCTAAGAGTTTCTGGGCAGAATATGTGAATATGACATGTTATCTCATCAATAGATCACCTCGGGCATCGTAGGGTGGCAAGGTCGCAGAAGAGGTATGAACAGGTAATCCAGTTAATTTCGATTATTTACGGATTTTTGGTTGTCTTGCTTATGTACATGTACCTGGAGATGAAAGATCAAAACTTGATGCAAAATCCAAGTACATCTTTCTGGGCTACAAGAAAGGTGTGAAATGATACAAGTTTTAGGATCCAATTATAAAGATGGTGATCAACAGAGATGCAGTTTTTTATGAACAGTCAATGTTGCAGCAAAATCAAGACAAGGTGTTGGGAAAAGTTCCAGTTCAGATGCGGTGCAGATGGATTTAGAACAACATTCGGTGGCAACTGAGAGAGTTGAAGGTTCAAATCGAATACCTGATGATTCCATTGCAGACGATCCGCAAAATTATAATATAGCCAGAGACAGATAGAGACACAAAAATATAAGATCTCATAGCAGATTGAGTTATAAAGACTTGTTCTCTTGTGCACTTCTTATCAGCAGCGATGATCCAACCACTTTTGAAGGAGCTATCACTAGTCAGAAGAAAGAGAAATGACTGGGTGCAATGATTGAGGAGATGAAGTCTTTACAGAAAAATCGCACATGGAAGTTAGTTCAGCTTTCTGAGGGAAAGAAGACTATTGAGTGCAAGTGGGTGTATAAAAGGAAACCAACAGTATCAGAAAAAGAATGGGAAAAATTCAAGGCTTGACTGGTAGCAAATGGATTTTCATAGTAGAAGGGGATAGATTATGATGAAATCTTTTCTCCTATGGTCAGACATACTTCAGTCAGGGCAATGCTTGCATTAGTAGCCATTTGGGATTTGTATTTGGAGCAGATGTATGTTAAAACAGCTTTTTTGCATGGTGATCTGGGTGAACAGATTTACATAGAGCAGCCAGAAGGGTTCACTCAACATGAAAAGGAGCATCTGGTTTGCAGGTTAAAGAAATCGCTGTATGGGTTGAAACAGTCTCCAAGACAATGGTACAATCGATTTGACTCTTACATGATACAAATTGGCTACAAGCGATGTGAATATGATTGTTGTGTTTATGTGAAGAGGCTTGATGATCGTTCTATTATTTTTTTGTTAATGTATGTTGACGATATACTGATTGCTGCAAAAAATATAAATGATATCCGTGGTTTGAAAGCTTTATTGAGTCAGGAATTTGACATAGACTTGGGTACTACGAATAAGGTTCTTGGAATGAAAATCATCGAGATAGAAGCTCAAGACGATTATGTCTATCTCAACGAGGCTATGTTGAGAAAGTGCTGGATAGGTTTGAGATGAGCAAAACAAAGCCTGTAAGCACTCTTGTCAAATCATTTTAAGCTTTCTTCAGGACAGTGTCCTAAGACAGACACAGAAATCAAAGACATGACAAAGGTTTCATATGTCAGTGCAGTTGGCTGTTTGATGTATGCAATGGTATGTACTCGTCCTGATTTGTCTCATGCTGTTAATTAAGTCTGCAAATACATAGCTAAACTTGGAAGGCAATATTGAGAAACAGTCAGGTGGATTTTCAAGTATCTGAAAGGTACTGTAGGACATGAAATCATTTTTGGCAGTCAGCAAAATGATTCTTCAGTTGTAGGGTACGATTCAGATTATGCAGGTGATTTGGATGGCAGAAAGTCTACAACTGGGTATGTGTTTACTCTTGGTGGAGGGTCTATATGTTGGAAATCAACAATTCAGTCTATTGTGACATTATCTACAACTGAAGCAGAGTATATGACAGTAGCTGAAGCTGCAAAAGAAGCCTTATGACTTGCTGAGCTAGTAAATGAACTATGCGTTGAGCAATGTGGAGTTCAGTTGCATTGTGATAGCCATAGTGCTATTTATCTGGCTAAGAACTAGATGTACCATGCGAGAACCAAACACATTGATGTCAGATATCACAAGATCAGAGTATTGATTGCTTCTGGTGAGTACTGTTGCAGAAGGTTCATACTGATGAAAATGCGGCTGATATGTTGACCAAGCCAGTTACTATCA
The DNA here is from genome assembly GCF_001263595.1 of Phalaenopsis equestris. Lineage (NCBI taxonomy): Eukaryota > Viridiplantae > Streptophyta > Magnoliopsida > Asparagales > Orchidaceae > Phalaenopsis > Phalaenopsis equestris. The sequence goes on along the minus strand of NW_018164739.1, from coordinate 2,027,653 downwards.
GCGTGTTCTTGCATTGCTTAGACTTGTTGAATGTTTGCAGTTGCTAGAGAAACATGGTGACCCAACCCACTTATGATATGTAAGAAACTTCATGTTGTATTTCTCCTAAGGGGATGGATATTCGTCAATGTGGAGATTTGTTAGATGTGACTTATATACTATAAAGGGACAGATTCTGGAGCAGAGCAAAATATTCTGTCCAAATCAGGGAAGTTTCTTAGAGTTTCCTTATGTGGGTTGGGAGTGTCGTACATGAGTAATTTGGTAATTACATATTATACTTAATGTTTCTTTTTCTGCTCTTTCTAGGGTTAGAAATATGCATGTATGTAACCCTAGGTCTTATCCTATATTCTGTATTCTGTACTCTTTTCTGGATTAGTGAAAAGCAGCCGCTTTGCTGTCGAGGACGTTGACATTTTTGTTGAACTTCTTTAAATCTCTGTGTTCTTCTGGATTTGTGTCTATTCCTATTTTTCTTCGCCCTAATTTCTCAACAAAAGCTTATGTTATAAATATGAGAGAATGTCATGCAGCCAACCACTTATGTTTTAATTTTCTTATAGCATAATACTTTGGGTTTTTATCCTGTTACCATACAAGCTTTAGCTGGCAAGTTGATAACTTTTTCATCCTGAAAAAAGTTGTAATTCATTTTTTTCAAAATATTTGTTTTATCTGATGTATTTATCAGGTTTCTGGAAAGCCAATTAAGCTTGTAGGTCGAGGGGAGCGGCTGGAGGATCTAGAGCCTTTCTACCCAGATAGAATGGCCGGACGTATCTTAGGAATGGGTGATGTGCTATCATTTGTGGAGAAGGCACAAGAAGTTGTGAGTGTATTTCTTTTCTCTGCATTTTTCTTTGCGGCATTTGCATACATTCCACCCAATTCCTATGTATTTACATATCGAACACCTCAACTATGCACTTTACATTTATACCAACCAAATCTTTCATATCACATAAAAAACATGTCCATTTAAACTTTAGAAAGTGAAATACACATTTTCATCCATAGGTATGGTCGCTTGTATGTAAAAATTACAGTTCAGGTATTAGATATGTAAATAGATCGGAATTGAGTACCACGTTTGTAAATATTTTTTTTTCTTTTGCATTTAACTGTGTTCCTAAATAATTATATTGCCAAAACAGATGCGGCAGGAAGATGCAGAGGAACTGCAGAAGAAGATCATGAGTGCAAAATTTGACTTCAATGACTTTCTAAAGCAGACACGTGCTGTCGCAAAGATGGGTTCTGTGAGCCGCGTGCTTGGAATGATACCAGGCATGGGCAAGGTACTATTTCTGAACTTTTTATTTACCCTTATAATTGTATAATTGTATTATAGCACGAGGAAGCTGAGATAGAAACTTTATAATTGTTAAAAATGATTTCTTTTTGTTTATAATAAATCTCTTTACCTGCTAGAAAACTAGAGCTACTTCTCCCTGCTTAGATTTTGATTCCATGCATTCACTGAACTGCCTTTTAGTCCATATATTAATTAATTTATTTGCATATCTGAATTTTGGTTCGCTTGTTTAATGCTTGAGGCGTAAAATTTTACATTGTGTGTTTGTAATTTGAATGTTGATATGCGGGATCATGCATGCATAAAACCCACCAAAGAGTTCAAGCTTAATGACAGGCTCCGTAGGTTCTAAGGTAGCGGCTGAGTACGGCCTACAAGCTTCTTGAAACTAAATTTTCACTAGATCCCTTCATATAATTTGATTTGGAATTGATTTTGTTCCATAATCTCCATTAGTAAAATATTTCAGGATGGATTTTTATTTAGTCCATTACAGAAAATTAATAATTTCAATAATATATGGAATTTTTAAATGTGAGATCACGCAACTTGTATTTAACTCTCTTTTTGGTTTGTAAGGTAACTCCAGCTCAAATTCGTGAAGCAGAGAAAAATGTACAAGTTATGGAATCTATGATAACTGCAATGACACCTGGTATTGTTTTCTCTTCTTGCATACTGAATTTTTTTTCCCCAGAATGAACCTTTTATCCATCTCCTATGTTCAGCAGCCTCTATATTATTATTTGACTTATCTTGCATAGATTCTATTACAGACATCGTCATATTTATTTTCTTGCTGCAGAGGAAAGGGAAAAGCCGGAGTTATTAGCTGAATCACCAGCTAGGAGGAAGAGAATTGCTGCTGAATCTGGGAAAACAGAGCAGCAGGTTTGTTTTATAAGCGCTGTGGCTAGCCCATTATTTTTGCTGTTTAGTTATATAATCAAACTTGCTCCTTTTCAATCTCAACTAAAAGTGAGCTGCTTGTCATGATTGATTCAGGTGAGCCAACTTGTCGCTCAGCTTTTCCAAATGAGAGTTCGAATGAAGAACTTGCTGGGGGTTATGGAAGCAGGATCAATTCCGGCATTGAAGGATCTGGAGGATTCACTCAAAGTTGAGCAGAAGGTAAGATTCAGAGAGTTCCATAGCATCTGTGACAGCCACCTACACTTATTATTGCTTTGAAAATTCTCAATGAGGGAACTGTGAAAATATTGAGAGATTTACATACATACCACCCAGTTTATGTGTTTACATATCTAAGACCAAAACTTTAATTATTACATTTATACTTTTATGCCACCTAAGTCTCCCATATTACATCAAAAATATCGTTATTTTAACTTAAAAAAAAGTGAAATGCACCTTTTCATGCACAGGAGAAGTGGCAAATACAAAAAAATTGAGTGATATATATGTAAATCTTCCTTTTTTTATTGTTATTAGGCGCCTGCTGGTACTGCTAGGAGGAAGAGGAGATCAGAATCTCGGAGGCAGTTTGCAGATTCAATTTCTACAAGACCGAGCCCTAGGGGTTTTGGGAGCAAGACATGAGGGTAAATTATATATTATATTTTTTTACCGGAACATTACAATAATATTTGTTTGTCTGGAAATTAATACTCATGAGTTTTTAATTAAGAAAATGGATTTTCTTGGAATGATGCCTCTTCGTCTCTGATATGTTGATGCAAAACTCTCGTATGAAAGCTGCTCATTCAACTCAGTTTTATCTTTTTTTTTTTTTGACTTTTTTCTTTTCTCTTGCTAATTGGGTTCGTAGGGTCGGGTCTGGGCCTGATTTGAAATTAACTTGACCTAAAATTGTTTGATCCAAACTCGACCTGAATATTAAACGGGCTAGAAAGAAAACTCGAACACGACCTGTCTTCAACCCGTCAACCCAAACTCGATCCATATAACTCGTATAACATAAGAAATAACAACTATTCGGGTCAAAATCGGTCAATTTAGAGTCAATCTTAGGTCAAATTTGGGTTGACAAGTCGATTCCAAGTCAGTTTACAATTGACTGGTCAACTTGAACCTAACTCAAAAAAATAAAGGGGTTTAGATTCTTAACCAAATGACCTAAAAATTATTTGGGTCAAATCTAATGTGAATTTTTTAAGTTGGGTTCGGATTGAGTTGAGATGTCACCCCTACTTCACATAACCCTTAGAGGCGGCATAATAGAGACCGTCATGTCAAAATTTAAAAGAAATTGATGCTACTAGGCAACCATTGACGAGTAACAAAAGTTACAATTTTTTTTTTATTTTAAATTTTTACAAAATAAAATATTTTTCAGTAAATGTAAACATCCAATTTATCATCACTAAAAAAACCTTCATAGATTGTTTTCATTGCGTTTCACCAAATAAAAATTGTTTCTGGATAAAAGTTGAGGAATGGTAGTCGCATTCGAGTCCAAAGCTACAGTATACTCTGTAACAGTAATAAGAATAATAATAAATAGATAAATAAATGAATAAAATAACATAACTCTACTGCAGAAATTAATACAGATAAAACAAAAAGTAATTTTTACAGCACTGAATCAGACAAGCTGACACAAACAGATATGACTGAGCCTGCAAACCAGCATTAATAATGATTCTGTGCTTTAGTTCTCCCAGTTTGACACAGACACAGCTACTTCCCATCGTTTATGACTGTCTTCAGCATCTGTTGTAAAAAAGAAAAAAACTCGTGTGATTAAGGATGATGGGATAAGACAAGCTCAATAGAAACATGACTATGCAAATAAAAAAAAAGTTGAGGGTAAGCACCTTGTCCTCATTTTACTAAGCATTTTTTGATGTGTTCTATGTTTATCATAGGCGCAATCTCATATTCACACTGTACATATAGTGGCAGCAAATTTAAATTTTAAAGAATTAAATTATCACTATTTTCAAAAGAGCATATAAGGTGAGGAATGATGATGATCCCAATTAGGATCTCATAGTTCCGTCTTCTTGGGTTGTCTTGATCTCTGGTTGATCAAGTCATAGAAGTAGCCGACCCAATCTAATAGAAGGATTATTGTCAACAATCATGAGTTGCTTAATCCAATAAAATTTTTTCGAATTGGGATATATGTTTGTCTACAGGAACAAATTTAAGTTGACTTTAGTTTACAGAGTGTCGTGTCCTATCAGATATATTTTATAATTCAAAACATAATGAAAAAATTATTGATGGCATACGACTTATAATTGTGATTGTGATATAATGTTGTCATTTGACATCAAATCGTCCGATCAAAAGGCTATGATCGTAATCACTTCTTTTATAGAGCATATTGGTCAAACTATATAGATAGAGAACTCTGACCACGCCCTTAATGACAAATTACTTTGACTGTGAATTCAATAATATATATGATTTGATATTGCTTTTTGTGAGCTTGAGTTAATCTTAAGTCTGTCACCCTCGACAAAAAGTTGCGAATGATAGTTAAGTTTTTTTATTTAAGCATTTGATAATATTATTTTTCATTTCAATATTTTTTAAATTTTTATAATTTAACCCATCTGATTGAGATTCACTTTCAACACGTCTATTATTGGCGAATTGATTAAAATTCTTATTTTATAACATAATTAAGTTCAGTTGCTTGAGCGTTTAAGAAGGGGCTAGTCATATCAACTCAAGTTAGTGGGGGGCTCAATCTTATCTACTCCGGTCCGTATGGGGAGGAGGATCAGTTGGCTAAAGTGGGATATGATCTCGCTCTATAGGCAAGGCAACCCACTCATACGACATGTCTAATTTAACTTTTCAAATCTCATTTTTGAAACTATAGATTCTATAACGTGCAAAGTATTAGCACACTTTTAAAATGCCTACATAGCATTTGGGGTTGATTAATTTTGAGATTAACAATATTTAACCAGCAAAGCATTCTCGTTGTTTGAGTTTGAGTATTTTGATTTGAGTTGATTTTTAAAAAGCTTTGCCCATATTTTGGAGAAGGTTATATTTAAGCAGAAGCATATTTGAACCCACACAACACTCATATGCTTAAGTTTAGTGAATTAAGACAAGGGACAACACTATTTTAACTTGTTAGTTTGAGTTAATTTCTTAAAAGCTTTACATGTATTTCAGAATGGAGTTGGTTAACATTAATCCTATTTTTATGACCCGCACAACATTCTCAGATGTATAAGCTCAAGTATTTAAGATAAACCATAGAACACATGCAGGTACTTTGGATTTGCTTGTTTGGATTGGCTTTATATAATTTAATTACTACTTGCACAAATATATTATTGTTGCATTGTTGCGTGCTAGTAAATTCATGGCAGTAGAGATATATTATTATCATAGTGTCGTACGAAGATCTAACACACACATGATAAATGAAATTGACAGAAAAGACATCATGGGTTAAGGGAAAAAATTCATAAGACTTGGTCGATTTTAAGTAAATTAACTATGTCAATATTGGCTGCAAAACTTTGCCCCCCCTTAACTGGCCAGGAGCAATGTTACACAGGCAACAGGACTTTTGCCAATGGAGTGGTGTAATACTTAAGGAAAGTGGCAGCATCCTGACGTTGTCAATCCGACGACAACGACGGTGGTGATTTAATGGTGGCAGTGGCTGGATACAACGGTGATCCAGCGGTAGTGGCGATGACGGTCGGGTTGCTCGACGGCGGTAGAGCTCAATGATGGCGGTTCGACAGTGGTGGAGCTCGATAGAAGCGATTCAATAGTGGTGGAGCTTGAAGGAGGCTGTTTGGCGGTGGCAGAGCTTGTCGAAGGTGGTATGGCAGTGGCAGAGATCGATGGAGGTTGCTCGACGGAGACGGTCTTGCGGTTGTGGAGCTCGATGGCGGCGGTTCGGCAGTGTTGTAGCTTGACAGTGGCAATCGACGATGTTGGAGCTCTGCTGCGGTGATTGACGACGCTGAAGCTCGACAACAGTGGTCTGACAAGGATGGAGCTCGGAAATCCTCAAGAGCTTGGATCTCCTTTCAACCTTCTCCTCCCAAGTTCAAATCTAGGTCCCTAGTCCCAAAGCCCTCTTCATGAAGGGAGTGGGGTTCTATTTATAGATTTTGTAAGTTACATCATTAGTAAATATTTTATGAATGCATATCACTCCATCAGGTGACTCAAAGTGATTCTTTTGATTGAACAATGATCTACGGTATTTGAGTGCCTTAATTATATCATAGTTGATTGCTCTTAAGCTCGTTGGATTTGACACGACGAGACACTCGATTTGAATATAAGTTTGTCAGATTTGGAATCCATTTGACAATTTAATTGCTTATCCAAAGCCTCCAATTGCGCTTAAACATCTTGATTAGACTCGGATCAAACCCACTTTGGCTTCATTGAGCTTGCTTTATCAAGACAACCATTTTAATTATTATAAGCTTTGTCGAAACCATGGCCTTGAATTATCTTGAATTTGAATCTGAGACGTTTATTATTTAAAATATTCTAAAATTCGTGCATAATTAGAATAATTTTTGAGTACGTATCAATTATCGTAAATATACGTGCCAATATTTTGAGACAAACCTTAAACTTTATACCTTTCGCTTCTGAAAATGTGCTGTAGACCCGACAGTGGTTAGGAGTGTGATAAATTTTATCACCTAGAATTGCATGGTGTTGTATTTTAAATGTGTCGTTTCTATTGTGCTCTATCTTTTCAATTTTAAGAGATCCCTCTTTAGGTAATCAAAATGCTCCAAAAATACATGCACAATTTGTTTTGCAATATTGAGTCACTAGAATAAGTTCTACAACGGTTGAGATGACTCAGGTCTGAATCGCGTGCATCATGCCGACAATCTATTATTTTCACCTTGTTCAATCATTTCGATGGTTCTCTCTTTCATAATTTCAGAGCCTCATGCATTGGTGCAGTTTAATAAACGATCATACATCACATGATTGAGGAGAGTCAGCTCTAATAAGCATGTTATCACACATGATATGGAGGTCAACATCTCTATGTAAGGAATAAGGGATTAAAGAGTTATAACTAAGTTACAAAGATTGGGCACAACCATTTGGGAATAATAACATCACCAGAACAAGTCTCTAATGGTTATTGGCTTCCTGCTCACTTCATGTGTATGACCTTTGCACTTGACTTTATTTGTCTTCATATTAAAAATGAAACTCTTTTTATAAAAATTTGGGGTGCCATTTTGATAAATTTAACCAAAATGTCATACTACTCCATCAAATAGTGAGTTAATTGTCTTGGTCATATATTAATTATTTAGCATTTAAATATCTTAACGATCTTAAAATTGAATGATCTTGGGCTCATTGAATTTTACTCCTCCAGATGCTCTATTTGATTATATGCATGTCAAGTTTGGAGATCAATTGACTAATAAATTAATGATCCAAAGTTTTTAATCATACTTCAACTGCTGGATATGAGCTCATTTGGGCTCAGATAGAATCATTTTTTGTATTATTGGTTTAATATCGTTCATATATTTAATTTGGCTATAAAATTGATGAAATTAGAGTTCAAATGATCATGAATATGAATCTGAAAGTTATATTAGCTAATATGCATCAAGATTTGTCTTCTCGTATAGATTTTTTGGTGACATCAATAGTCAAATAGAGTTACTCGATGAGAAAAAATCGAATTACCTAAACATTATTTAATTACAAGATACTTAAGATACTTGAATACTGATTGAGTAGTGTATAATCAACGAAATTAATGGGAGAAGTCTAATTGAGTGTTTAAAATTTGGCTAAATTTGTTAGAACACTGCTATCAAAGCTCGGGTCTAAAAAGAGCTAAGAGATCTAACAAATTTTATAGTCATTTATAAAATGTAACACCAACTAGTGACCACCTTGGCTAGTGATTGTCATAATCTAGCCAATGTCATATGACCACCACCATCTTATTTTTATAGCCTAAATAGCTTTGTCCAATCTTGACAATGTCCCAATTGTCATTGTCACATCATCATCATGTGACTAGCACATCATCCTGTGCCTAGCATTGTTCGACCATCATCATTATCCCTCAACTACTTCTAGCTCTACCATGATTATATAAAATTAAATTTGAGTACATTAGTTTATAATCTCATTTTCTTTGTGATTTTATTTACATTGTAAACAAATTGATCATACAAAATTAGTCTATATTTCACCCAAATTAGATTGATTCTCTTTTCCCTTCCCAATTATGTCATGTAAGAACTATAGTGTCTCTTTTGTATCTTTCATTTATTTGTATGTACAAAATTCTTATGCAAAATTAAAACATAAAATTCTGACCTTATCATCATGATATTCTTAACAGCACACACTCAGTTATCTTCATTTGTTACATACAAAATTAGCCTATTTATAATACAACATTTTTGATGTATTGGCATATCTCTAATTATATATAAAAGTACTCAGAATAGTGTTGGCATCAATTTTTGGATGTCACGAGTGCCCACAAATTTTATACGTCGCGTCGTGCACGAAATTGGCTCGAATTGACTCGATCAACAGCGAGCTCGTTCAAATAGCCCCGGGTGACGAAATAGACCGCGCCGATGCGTCCGGAACGTCAAATTTAGTCAAGAACGATGTCCATTTCGCTGCGAGGACATATTCGGGCAAAAATGCACAAAGAAAGGTTGATTGAATAATAATAATAATTATTATATTATAATAATATTATATATATATATATATATATA
>NW_018164739.1:1908030-2018582 GCF_001263595.1 Phalaenopsis equestris | reverse complement strand
TTACTCCCCTTGCTTTGGTGTTTTCCCAGCTTTACTTGGAGAAGTTGGGAGGTCGGACTTGGTAAAGCGAGAGAAGCTTTGTAGCTGGCTCGCTTTGCAAAGTCTGGAGGAGTTTGCGAAATGTGAAAAGCTTTGTAGCTAGCACATTTCGCAACGCCGTGGAGAGTTTCCCCCTCGGAGATCCGGGGAGAAACTCTCCACATTTCCTCACAAAAACAAGAGGCGGCGATGTCGCATTTCCAAGGGTCTAAACCTTAGGTTTCCTAGGTGAGGTCGTTAGTACGAGCGTGGCTCACTATCATGTGTGGTCATTTGCATCTCATTGTTTGCATATGTGTGTCTTGCATTATTACATATTGTGTGTCATATATCACACTTGCCACTTGCACCTTGCACCTTGCACCTTCACATTGCACTTGCATCTTATATCTTGCACTTGCACCTGCACCGACACCACTTGTGTCTCGATCGGTTATCTCAAACCGGTCACATCACTTGTGTTTCAGCTGGCTACCCCGGTCCGGTTGGCACAATACTTTGGTTTGACCAGATGCTCCATCTGGATCGACCTATCACTTGCTTCTTTGCATGTTGTGTATGTGCATGTACATGTTTGTTTGCCTATTTGTTATAGTACGTTAGTTCACTATTCGATTCCTCTCCTCTTCGAATCATCCATTTGGTTCAAGAGGGAGATTTACTCGAATAGGGAAATCATACGACGACATACAAAAAGGCAAGCTGGCGACTCCGAGATCTAAAAAAAGAACCAAAAGAGAAAAAACAAATAGTTTTTTTGTTGTTTGAAATATTTTCAAAAATAGGATATGAAAATATGTAAAAATATTAAATAAATATGTTTTTAAAATAAAAAATAAAAAATAAAAAACAAAAAAAGAGCTAGAATTAGTCCTAAGAATATGAGAAAAATTCAATATTTTATTTAGTCAATGTTAACATAGGTGTGTGACAAATAAAGGAACCATATATGAATAGAAATTATTATGTGTGATTGACCGCAAGTTCAAATGACGGTTCAAATACAATACCGTGTATGACTCAGTGCCTTATCCAAACTGTCGCTCGACCTTGCAGTTGCCCCGCACGTAATATTTTCTTGTGAAATAACCACAATCATAGATATAGAATATTAAATTTAAGAAAAAATATATGAATCAATGACATCTACCAATCTACTTTAAGAGAACACACTGATAGTTAAATACACAATTATTTTAAATATTATAAAATTTTAATCTTAATTTATTAGAAAATAATAAGGGGTGTGTTAGAGTCCCTCAACTATCATATAACAATGCATTGGGCCCAACACTTTCTAAGTCACCACAATATATATATATATATATATAATGAAATGATTATATCACTTTTCAAGAGGACAAGGGATTGAGTTAGCTTACAAAATAAGATAAATGTTTGATTAATGGTTTGTCTTTATTCAATTTGTGGTCAACCCAAGGCAGTCATGTAGCCTGTTTGAATTAAAAATTAAGATAGAGAGGGAGAGAGAATGGAGAGAAGGCTAATAGTCTTAAAGATACATTAAAGATTTCTTTGGGGCCGCAACAATTTTTTGTAATGTGATTGTAAGCCCTTATGAGAAAGATAATTGTTTTGAGACTACGTAGTGCACTTTAAATATTTTCATTGTTCAAAAATATTCAACATTCTTTAATCTCATCTTACTTTTGATAAATTAGTTGTAGAAAATAGTTTCTCGCTACAGAAATTTCTACAAACGAAGAAGAAAACAATAACGAAACACGGTTGTAATGGTTAGTTGAAAAATAACGTAGTGAGAAAATTACCCTAAACAAATTCTAAATAAGTATGTAGAGGCTAAGAAATGTACTTGAGAAGAAAAGGAAAGGATAGAATAAGTAGACAAACACAAGGAGACTAAAGTTTAGTTTGAGTTGTTAGGTGATGTGTTCAATGCAAGTTTGATTATTGATAAGTATTCGTGTTATCCGATTGTCTTATGATGTTGATGAAGAAAACGATGAAGTTCGTTAGCAAGAACAGTAATTGACACTATATGTAATAAATGAAAATTCCAAAAAAAAAAAAATCTTCGTTGGAGTTTATATATATTAATCTAACGAGAAATATCAAACTCCTTATCTATCCTCTTATGAAAATAAAAAGCTTATAATAATCATCAATCAATGGTCATGTCCACGGGCAAAGCCACACTAGGGGCATCGACTCAATACTTTTTTATGTGGATAAAAATATTCATTCTAATATGGGACTAAAGCTTTGCTTGTACATAACAATAATATAATCAACGAAAGAACTAACCTCTTATTTGAGGGGTGGTAAACTACACCCCTAGACCTAACGTGGGAGGAGCTAAACAACGAAGGACAAAGTAATATTTCAGGAGAGACAAAACTGATATTTCATAAGGAGCAAAAGACCAAATTGCCCTCTTATATAAGCAAAAATCTGAATTTGAGGAGGTGGCAATTGTCACCCCTGTACCCCTACCTCTGTCCGCCCCTACATATAATATGTTATGATGCAATATTTTCATATGTATATAGCAACCATGTCATGTCATGGATTTTTTTTTAATTTTGAAAATTTTAGGTCAAGATTTCTTAATCAAAATGAATATTTAATTTTTATAAGATTTTTGTAATATTTGTTGTAATTTTAGGTCAAGACTTCTTAATCAAAATTACCTTAAACATTTGTTGCAAATAATGAGTAATATATCTTTTAAGAATTTATGTATGTTGGCATTATCTTTCGATGTCAGGAGCTTGGAGTGTTCACTTGAGTGGTTCGGGATGATTCACCACTCATTTATAACATCTCATAGTACGTGTTCAGGACACAAAATAGGGTCTGCAATGATTCGGCTTTATTGAGAAAATCCGCCATTTGATGGACTCACCTAGGACATTAGGTATGTTTGATGTTCATTATTGTGTTTAGAGGTTCCTCGGCACCCATTCAGAGACTCCCCAAGGTCAAGGGAGGTCACAAAGCCCACCTACTTGCTATGGGAAAATTAGGGTTCAGAACACCTTACTCGCACTGTAGTCAAGAGCACCTGTTGGCGACTAATTTTTGATCAGAGGATGAGAAAAATACTAGTTTTGGAGGTTAGGGGATCAAATTTACTCATATGAGGTCTCTCATAGCTTTGAGATCAAGAAAATCCATCATCAGACGCTTTCAGTGTAAATCAGAGTTTTCAGGGCTAGATTAGTGCATAGGCGCCAACCCTGAGTGCCTAGGCACCCAAAATGTCCTCCCAAGAGACTAAATCTCTACCTTGTGTCTTTGCAAGAGCTTTGAAAGTATCAGGGAGTTTTCATTTGAAATAACCATCATTTGATGGCCTATTATCTATGTTCATGATAATAGAAGCGAATCTCATTTTATCAAGTGTATTATTGGGTCTCCATCCAGATGAAAGTAACTAAAGGGATACATTTCTTTGGGAGACTCTTAACCCTAAAACAAAAATATTCTTTTTGGTTATTTGGTTATAGGTGACTTATGTAGGGATTTTCTTTGTGGATGTTGTGTTTTGAGGCACTTAAATCTGTTCCTGTTCGGACATATATTCTCGACCCATCACACGGGGATTACCCATATATAAGCCTTCCGCTTGTTGTTTAAGTGTTTCCATTTTTATTCTTGTATATCCTTTATATTTGATTCGCGTCCTCTTCGAATTATTCATAATAATCAGTGAGAGAGATTTATTCGAATAAAAGAAATTATACGACGATATATAGCAAGTCCAAGTGCTTTAAAAATAACCGAGAAAACATTGTTGACCATTTAATTTGAATTATTTAAGAAAATAATTGCATATGGATATATTTTTTAATGAATATAAAATAACACCTTAGACTTGTACACGCATGTAATATAGACAATTTCAGCTAGCTTTATAGTCTCAAACTTTTTGCAATAAATTACTTGTAAAATATATACAATTATGTACAAGCTTATAAATAATATTAGTATGTACAAGCTTATAAATATAATAGTAAAGCATCATAACTCTATATATTTGATGAAAATTTGTGGCGGTAGAGTAATGAATTATTGTTTTAAATTGCACGAGAATTTAACACACACAGATAAAAGAAGAGAAGTAAGCAGAATGAGACACCTCGACTTTTTTACGTGGAAAACCATCGAAAGGGGGAAAAACAACAGGGTCTGACCCAGTTGAAATAATCATTTATAAATGATGAGTACACATGTCCTTTTTTTTCTAAATTAGGGAAGATGAAATTACAAAGTTGTATAACTATAATTTGACTGCAGTTCATGGTGACAACATGTTTCATGAGTCATGGTTGATTGTTGTGGAGGTAGTAGTTCATTGTGAGTGTTGTAGATGGTTGTTTCAGAAGCTTTGATTGACCAGAGAAACCGTAGTAAGTAGTTGCAGGAGCTATGGACCACATAAGTCGTAGTGGCGAGTATGAATGACGTTCTTAGGCTACAAAAATCAAAGCCGGGAGTTGCACGAGCTGTGAACCACGTAGGCCGTATAGGCGAGTATGAATGACGTCCGTAGGCTGCGGGAGCTGGAGTTGAGAGCTATATGAGCTGATGACCACGTAGGTCCTTAGAGCGAGCAAGATTGTCGTTTGTAGACCGTGGGGGCAGGAGTTGGGAGTTGAACGAGCTGTGAACCATGTAGGTCTTATGGGTGGGTATGAATGGCGTCCGTAGGTTGCGAGGGTCGGAGTTGAGATTTGCATGAGCTATGAACCACGTAAGCCATAAGGGCGAGTATGAATGACGTTCGTAGGTCGTGTATGAATGACGTTCGTAGGTCGTGGAGCCGGAGTCAGGAACTGTATGAGCTGATGACCATGTAGGTTGTTGTCGGCACATGGATCGTAGTGGTGAGCTCTTATCCCACAGAAGGGAGAAGATTACTAGATTTTCCAAGTTACGACGTTGACTGATGGTGTATGGTCGGCGGTGGTTAACGACGGTTAACGGTGGTTGACGAAGGTCAGCAATGGTTAACTACGGTCAACGGTGGTCGAAGACGGTCGGTAGTGGTCATCGGAGCTCTGTTGTGGTCAATGGCGATCAACAATGTTTGAAGAAGATCAGCGGTGGTTGACGACGGTCGATAGTGGTTGTCGAAGGTTAGCTGTGGTCGACGACGATCGGCGGTGGTGCTGGACTTCAGTTACTTCTCAAAGCCTCAAGTTTTTTCCCAAGGCTTTTGCTCTCCTCCCATGAGAGGGGTAGAGTTCTATTTATAATGTTCTGGATGTCATTAATGCAGGAATATGAATCATTTTGATCGAACGGTCCATATAACTTCCTACGATCAAACAAAGTTTGATAGACATTTGAGTGTCTTGACGATGCCAGAATTGAGTGATCTTGGGCTCGTTGGATTCGTTTGTCAAGACACTCGATTTGACTATAAACTTTCCAGATTCGACATCCGTTTGACCTTCCAAATGTGTCCAGAAATCTTCCAAGGGTGGTTTAATGACTTGATCCAAGCTTAATTTGATTCGGATTGGACTAGTTTTTATATCATTAGGTCCGTCTCATCGAGCCGGCCAGTTTGGTGAAATAAGTTTATTGAAATCAGAGCTCCGGATGACCTTTAATTAATGTTTGAATGCTTCTTACTCAAGATATTATCTCGAGATTCATATCATTCCTTGAGATCCGTGCCGTATGATGAAAATTTATTTGTGGTGTATCAATATTGATACACTTGGTTATATGCATAATTATTAAGATTCATAAAATATAATATAAAGTTTGTGCAAATGTGTAGCGAGGGGAGGTGTTTGAGCATAAATTTGGATACATAAGTCCCCTATTACTGATCTGCATAAACAAATATAATATTTACACCAAAACGATTTCTCATTAAAGAAAAAAGAGAAAGTTTTGCATTTGAACCCTGATCTATTAAATTAGTGTGATGTTTTCCAAGATAAATTATATAAAATAATAAAACACACGTCGCAACGAACGTTCCGGTGCGCGGCACGCGGTTTTATTTGACGAGGCTTAACGTGAGGAAAACGAGGACCTTTAGACAACGCTAAAATGTTTGATTTGCTGCGATATGTTTCGTAGTAGAAAAGTAATTCAAACAAAAATTGTTGTAACCTTCACAATTGCAGATCGATCCTAAAAAAAATGCTTGGGCTAATATTAGAAAAAATAGATTCTCATGCCAAAAAACGAAATAGAATCCTACTTTCTTTCTTTTTGCCACTTCATCAACCTTCGTGGCAAAATTATAGATGTTGGAAAAAATATTACATCAGTACTACGCATGTAAAATTAACGTGCGTAGCCAATGTAATCACGCAATGACACCTCGCACGATAGGGAAAAAAAACGGCGCAGTAACACGGGAAATATTCCCCCTGTGTTATTCATGTGTTCTTGTGTGTTATTCATGTGTTATTGATGTGTTATTTTGTTATTATAATACCAAGAATATTCTCAGGACACAATAACACATGAATAACACACAATAACACCTGAATAACACAGGAAATATTCCCGACAGAGAAAAAAACGACGCAGTAACACGGGGGAATATTCTCCCCGTGTTATTCATGTGTTATTGTGTGTTAATCATGTGTTATTGTGTCCTGAGAATATTCGTGGTGTTATAATAACACAATAACACATCAATAACACATGATAACACACAATAACACATGAATAACACGGGGGGAATATTCTCAGTGTTACTGTGTTGTTTTTTTTTTCTATATCGTGCGGGGTGTCGTGGCGTGATTTCATTGATTACGCACGTTACTCTACGTGTGTAGTACTGATGTAATTTTTTTTGTAATGTTAGTTATGAAACATCATCTCATCAAACTCAAATCTTGATACAAAAAATGATTTAGAAAATTTAGGATTAATTCAGAACAATTCAAACTTAGAGTGACTTTATAATTGAAATGAGCATTTTGATGAGATAAGTCAACAATATAAAAAATGTTTTAATTGTTATGTAGAAAACAAATTCACATAACAAATAAACAATTAAACACGATGCGACTACGTCCATAAAATTTTTTTCCACTATCAACAAATGAGGAGATAAAAAGAAAATGCTTAAATAAGTTTACAACCCCACACATAAAATTCAACCCTAATCCTCCTATAAATAAGAGAAGATTAATGCGTACAAATAAAAAGAAAATAGAAAATAACATTTTTACTACTTTTTTCAAATAAGCCACTAATACAATAATCTTCATCTTGTCTTTCACTTCAAGATAAATGAGAGATGATCAAAACGAGCTCCAACAATAAAACTACTGCATCATGATGTCTGCCTACAAACCTCTCCTATCTAAGGAATCAAGTTTCTTGTAGTTTTTCAAAATGCCCAAACGGGCAACTAATCATGAGTTTAGATGTTTGTCAAACTCCTTCAATAAGTGACATTTTGGATTGGTAATACCTTTGTGAGCATGTACGCCAAATTCTTCTTGTTTATCTTTTTCAACATAACATTATCGTCATCAATCAAGTTTAGAACAAAGTGTTATCTCAAATCAATATGCTTGGTGTGGGCATGATAAAGTGATTCATGGCCAGAAATATCGCACTTTAGTGTCTCATGATATGGTCAGATACACTTCATCAATTCTCAAGTCGTCTAGTAGGCCCTAAATCCATATTACTTTCTTCTTGGCCTTTGTCTCTGCCATTACTCACCCTCCTTAGAAGATAAAATAACAAAAGGCTAAATAATGATCTCCAAATGATTGGACCTCCTATCAACGTGAATAAATAGTCAGTTATAGACCCACAACTATTTATATCACACGCATAGTCTGAATCAGTGTAGCCTCACACAAATCAACAATATATGACTACCTCTCAAACAACAAGTCGACATCAAATATACTTTTAAGATACCTAAAAGTACTCCTCACATCATTTCAATGATTTCGTCCAGAATCATGCACGAACCTACTCACAACACCAATCACTTGTGCAATATCAGGTCTACTGCAAACTATAACATGCATCATATTACTCATTGCACTAACATAGAGAACCGATCACATATCTTTTATTTCATGATCAACTTTAGGATATTGATTTGAACTCAATTGAAAGTGAGATGCCATGGGTAGACTTATCACCTTACTCTTTGTCTTCAACCCCAAATTTTTTCAACATTTTCTGAATATTATGCTTATTGTGAGAGCTAAATTTTTATAATTGTATCGTCACACAAAGTCTGTGTACCATGAATTTTGTGAGCTTCAACCAACTCCTTCATTTCAAAATATTTAAACAATTGCGTCTTCATCCAAATAACCTCTGTCCGATTGGTAGATGCTCTCCACAACTTCCTTATAGTGATAAGAAACTTCAGCTTTTATGGTCGAAAGAACAAATGTAATGTGATCCAAGAATCAAACTAGTTTTGGGATATTCTGATACCTGATCCATCTCTTGGTAATATATATATATATATCATATATATATATATATATATACATACATACCTCAATTTAAGATCAATAAGATATTCAAATATAAAATATGATCAATACTTAAAAGAATGAATATGAATCATTTTACAGCGTAATTGATGCTTTGGCTAAATAATCTCAATGTCACTAAAAAAAATTATAAGTGAAATATAATTCTTTGTATGAATGAGACCATTACTTCCCATCTTCTCTAGTACTTCTAATCTTTTGTTAAACTCCTTACTATTATATTATATATTAAAACACCCATCTTCTCTAGTACTTACAAATTCTTACTCAGCTGATTTACTTCCCCTCACCTTCTAGAAACTTACATAACTCTAGAAGGCAGCCCTTCAAATGTCCTTATTAACCAAAGCATAGAATAGTCCACAGTTGCACACTATCTTGTTTGTCCCGTAGCTTCTACTGCCTCCTCATTTATATAAAAGACTTAGAAGCTGGAATTCTATAAAATTTTCCTACTTAACGCATACTCTCATAATTATTGTGCGAAAAAAAATATGCTTTACACACTTCATTAATTATTTGAACAATTTCTATGGTTCCTCCAAAAGGGTCTACTTTTCTAGAACAATATTCATATATCACACTTGTTCATAGAATTTGTTTTGGTTTCTTATAGTTAGGAATATACATAGTGAAAGAGGCAATTAATGATTAATGTAAATATATATTTATGATGCCTTTTTTTTATTTTTATTTGTCACATTTATATGAAAATATAATAAGTTTACCGGGCAAATACACATGGCTTAATAATCAGATTTATTCAACATTATGAATCTAATTATGAGTTTATAAACTTTACTTTTGTTATGTGTCGGAAGATTCACGGTGGTAGAGTGATAATTTAATGTATTAGCGTTGCATAAATATCTAACACGCACATAGATAAAAGAAAAAATAACAAGATGAGACAACATTATTTTTAATGTGGAAAAACACTGGAAAGATAAAAAACCACGAGACCCTAATTTAGTCGAAGTAATCCACTGTATGATTGTAAGTACGTATGCCAATTTTTCTTCTCAATTAGAGAAGATGAAATTACAATATTGATAATCACAAATGTACAATAATTATTCGAGTATGATAATCATAATTAGGCTATAACAAATATAATTCTTGGTGATAATAACAATAGTGGATCGCAAAGGCTATAGTTGATTGCCATAAATGTGTTAGTTTTCCATAAAAATCGGAGTAGGTATTGTGATAGTCCACATAGACCACAGTTAGAAGTTGTAGTAGCAGCTAGTTATATAAGTCGTAGTTGGTTACATAGGTCATAGTTATATGCTACAATAGCAGTTAGCTAGATAGGTTGTAGTTGAAAACCGCAGTAGCAGTTAGCTCCATAGGTCATAGTTGGTCGTTGTAAGAGCGTCAGTTGGTCACAAGGGCCTTAATGGAAGATTGATGGTTTTAAGGGCGTCAGTTAGTCACAGAGGCCGCCTTAATGGAAGGCTGCAATGATAATAGTTGACCACATGTGTCATAGTGGGAGGCAACAAGGATAATAGTTGACCACAGATTTTAGTGGAAGGTTGTAATGATAATAGTTAATCACATAAGCCATAGTGAAAGGCTGCAATGACAACAATCAATTACATAGGTTGTAGTAGAAGGCTGCAATAACATTTGGCCATGAAAGTCGTAGTGGGAGGCAGTAATGACAGCGGTCGGTTACTTAAGTCGTGGTGGGAAACTACAATAATAACTAGCCACACAGGTCATAGTGGGTTGCTACTAAAGTGTTAGTTGGCCACAAAGATTACAGTGGAAGGTTGTAATGACAACAATTAACCACATTGCTTGTAATGGGAAGCTACCATAGTTGTAAGAGCATCAGTTGGCTACAGAGACCAAAGTGGAAGACTACAATAACAACAATTGACCACATAGGTCATAATGGAAGGCTACAATGACAACATGTGACCACAAAAGCTCTAGGCGAGAATCCCATTTTTGGCTTTAGACCCGGTCCATGGCGGTTAACCGACGGCTCTGCGGCGTTTCGGTCGGTTCAAGAGATTCGCGGGTTAAAACAGAGCGACGAATTGAGTCTAACAACTATGCGCTGGGGATTATGGCGCCCAGATGCCATAGATGTAGCACCTACTTTTTTTTGGGTAAAAAGCTATTTTTTAATTGTTTTGGGCACCTGGTGCCAAAATTCTAGGAGCTCGGTTTTAAAAAACCGAGAAGGCATTTTTGGGCGCCTTGGTGTCGGTCAAGCCCCGAAAACCCTTATTTATATTGGGAGTGCCCAACGAAGGATTTTCTCGATCTGTAATCTACAAAAGACTTTATATGACTTAAATGTAGTCCCATAACTTCAAATTTGAGTATTTTGATTGGCCATTTAGTGTGAAATTCGTTGCCAACGGTTGCCCTAAGCTATGGCATGAAAAGGGCATCCCGAACCCTAACTTTCCTGCATCGTGCGTAGGAGAACATTATGACTCTCCTTGACCACAAGAGGCTTCAAACGATTGTGTGCATTGACTTCTAAACACCAGAATGAGCACTGCATTGTCTCGTGTCCTAAAATACATTCTCAGATATCTACCAGACACTACCAATCTCGGCTTGCCAATAATTAGAGGAAACCTAGAACTCAAGGCTTTTGCTAATGCAGATTGGGCTAGGACTCTCTCTCATAAATTATTACTTAATGTTTTTTAATTTCACTGTTTGTTGGGATAATAAACTGAAGTTTTAGATATCATGCATCGACTTCTAAACACCAGAATGGGCACTGCATTGTCTCGTGCCCTAAAGCACATTCTCATATATCTACAAGGCACTACCGATCTCAGCTTGCCAATAATTAGAGGAAACCTAGAACTCAAGGCTTTTGCTAATGCAGATTGGGATATGAATCTCTCTCATAAATTATTTCTTAATGCTTTTGAATTTCACTGTTTGTTGGGAACATAAACTGAAATTTTAGATATCATGCATTGACTTCTATACACCAGAATGGTCACTGCATTGTCTCGTGTCCTAAAACACATTATCAGTTATCTACAAGGCACTACTGGTCTCGGCTTGCCAATAATTAGAGGAAACTTAGAACTCAAGGCTTTTGCTAATGCAGATTGGGATACAACTCTCTCTCATAAATTATTACTTAATGTTTTTGAATTTCACAGTTTGTTGGGAAAATAAACTAAACTTTTAGTTTTATTGCTAGCTGTGCCGATGTATGGGGCTAATTAGGTGGGTTTGATGATAAAAAATTAGGCATTTGTGTCGGAAAATAAAATGGAGATTTTCAGGACTTCATTTTAATACCCCTTCTTACCATATGAAGTAACTCTAGTTCGTTTGAAATGTCCTCAACAGCTGAAATATTCAAGGATATCTGATATTATTTCTTTTATTTTGGGAAATTTACGTACATATCACACAATTCTCATCTATTTACATACCTAACACCCAAACTTTTATATCTACACTGATAACACATTGCTATCATAAATCTATGCATGAAAACACGTACTTCACATTTTAAGAGATAGTGATGATAATATTTTGATGTGATGTTAAAAATTTAAGTGATATGCATGTAAATATGTGTAAATATGAATGTGAATGTTTAGGTGTAAGATACTTAAATACATAAGAATTGTGTAGTATGTAGGTAAATATAAATGGGTCGTGCGTGCGTGCCTTCGTGTGTGCTCCTTTATACTTTTGTTTGCCATCATCACTTCATCTTTAAGTGATTGTTTGACTCATGACATCGCTTGTTGTCAAAACTTATCATTGAAATTTGAACAGTCACCCCTAATCATATGCCTCCCATTTTCTAATAATCTATAAAAGCTAAGGTCAAGGAAGGCAACTTTTCTGACCTTGAAAAAAATCCAAGGTTGTAGTCTTTAAATGCATGATGGGCGGATGAGAATCACAGTTCATGGTTTGGTAGATGAGGCTACAAACAAGTCTACAAAATTAATTGAATAGATTGACAATCAAGCAAGTCCACTCTATTCATACTCAAAAAAACATACCGAGTTATAAAATGTGCTCAATCTCGAGCTCCATCGGAGAAAATTTTACTTTCCATCTCAGCAAAAACAATATTACGTCCGGAAATTTGAACGTGCAACGAATGCGTGAGTTCGACCATGCCACCGTGCACAGCGGTGTGGTTGAATCCACTCCATCGATTTCACATCTCGACTACGCACGTAATATTTTCTCCCACTTATTTTATTTTTTCAAATAGCATTAGGCCCATGCGTATCACAACATAATTTATAATATGATGTTGATAGCTTTGTATATTAGGCTAATAATTGGTATAATTATGGGCAAAATACGTCATTTGCAGGAAAAAATGATTTGCAAGATCTGGATCCCGATCTGTACAGGTAATGAGATCCATTAAAATATATGTGCAAATAATATTTAGTTTTAATCATTAATATTTCCAAGATAAAAAAAAAAAAATTAGAGAATTTATAGAAAATCAAATTATGGGTCCCACCAAAAGCCACCAACTTCAAGTTTTAAATTCCCCTAATGGGATTATTTGAAATAGTCAATTTGAGAAATCTAATTAATTTTATGTATTATTTAAATAGTAAAATAAAATGTTAAAACTAATGAAGAAGTGCCAATTTAATATAAAAAAAATAAAAATATTTATAAATATTTATAATGATAAAAGATTCATTTTTGAAGATAGTTACATAGATTTTAGGCTTATTTATGCTTGTAAATTTTAAAATTTTTAGACAGAAAATATTAAACAAAAAATACTTATCATAATTTTAAAAAATAATGAATTTTAAAGACATTCTAATGATAAATAATTCTCATTTCATGATAATTTAACCCAAAATTTTAATTAGCATAAATTTTGAATCATTAAATATTCCTTCATGTAAAGCTAATATAAATTTAGATTGAATATTCATACATGATATTAATTCCAAAACAAATTAAAATCCTTAAACTCATCATGATAAATAAAATTTATTCAAAATATAATGTAAAATATGAAAACTCACCGAAATGATATCAAGATAACGAATATAACTAATTTTTAAGAACATGCTTAATCAACTTAATAAATCACAATTTTAAATGAATCTTAAAATGAAAAAGAGGCATTTTAATTGTCTGGATTGCATACTACGCATATGCATAATTATACACAGTATAGTGATTGATGGTGTAGTTTTTTACTGTGATGTTGTAGGTTCGAATCTCACATATTGCATACATACGTACGACCACATTCCTATTTATTTACGTATCTAATCTATGTTCTACTTCTATATTACAAAAACTTTTCATATCATATAAAACTATCATTATTTTAATTGTTAAAATGTAAATATACATCGAAAATGTGCCAGTGTTGATCCCAAGGAGATCTGATAGTTTAGAAGATGAGGGCATGACAAATGAGGGTTCGTTAACAGAAGATTAAGAGATCCACTTATTCGATCCAGTGCAGTCGTCCAAGCTAAAAGAAGTCAAAAGCTGACTGAGCCATGAAAAATGCGGGTGTCCTGAATCCTAGTTATTCAGTCGGAAATGAGATAAATAGGTATATACAGGCCAACTAACATGAAGAAGCTGACTCGAAAAATGATCTAGCAATC
This sequence comes from Phalaenopsis equestris, assembly GCF_001263595.1. Taxonomy (NCBI): domain Eukaryota; kingdom Viridiplantae; phylum Streptophyta; class Magnoliopsida; order Asparagales; family Orchidaceae; genus Phalaenopsis; species Phalaenopsis equestris. The sequence continues at coordinate 2,004,427 of NW_018164739.1, read as the reverse complement.
CACATCTTCAATCGTACAGAGGATATTCAGAAGTTCCCCCATCTATCATCAAGGGTACTCGACAACAAAATTAACTCAGCGGACCAAACAAATCTTATCGACCCAAAGTCAATCGAACTCAACCGACCGACAATGCCGACTAAGACTAGTCGTTCGAACCGGCTCTGTCGATCCGAGGTCATATAAGCTTAGTTGAACGAGTCAAAGTGCAACCGATTGATAGGCTCGTACCTATAAAATAACAAGAATACTTTAAACAACTCTTACTAAAACATGGGCAAACATATAACATTACATATTCTCTCCCTATAAATAGAGAGATCATTTCTTGTACGAAGGAGGCCATGAATATATTATTTTAGCCAAAAATATTGAAAAAGGTTAGCACAATTGATACATTTATACACTAAAAATACCAGCACAAATCTCAAAAAGAACAAAAGACCACAATATAAGAGCCTCATTTCGATGTAAGCAATTAACTGACGATTCAAGGCAAAACATGAAGTCATGTCTCTAAACCCGGGATGAGTTCAAGCTTTGAAGATGGTTCCCACTTAGTAGCGACAAGACCAGCCGAAAGTTAGGCGTAAATTATCTCGAAAGCGAGTCTCATCGGATACCCAACATAGACTACAATAAGATATGCCTAAGACCTTACAAGATTGGGAGATCTGACTGAGACGACGAAATAACCAGGCAGGCGAAGACACAAGCTCTGTAAGTTTTGAGCCAAACAGAAAATGAGTCACGACTTACTTAACAAAAAAAGCCGACTGATCACGTTAGACTGACCAACCCCGTGTCCGAACCGAACGACCACCTAATAACTGACTGCTCTGGTCGTTCGTGTAGAATGACACCGAGTAAGAATGCCATGCGACCGCCTTTCGCTTCAATCGACCGACTTCCAGCAACGAACAAGTTAATCGTCGCCAATGTTAAAATTCAAATTGTAATATAGATATGTCATAAAATTTATACAATTAATTAAAGTGTTGGAGACATTAAGAACAATTTTCATAACCATTTTCTATTTTCTGTAATTGGACAAAACACTTATCTGTAAGTACAACACAAAAATACAAATAAAGAGACCACTCCCTCAATTCTCTTTACAAAAAATTCAAGTTTATTCTACTCACTTTTCTTTCTCTTCTTCACTCGGCTCTAACTCTTGGGGTATGATCCACAAAGGGCAAATTATGATCCAACAATACAATTTATTGTGCATTATTATTCACTCTTCCCTCTCTCTCTCTGTCTATCTTATATTTGTTGGAGTGTGATTCAAAGATAAATTAAGATTCAATAGTAAAATCAATTTATTATGTATAGATAAGGAGGGAGGCATATGGCATGCAAGGAAAATTAGACTTTATATTTTATGTAAATACATAATAATTGAGGGGTCTTGGATTTTATCCGGTTTAGTAAAAAATTACAAGAAAAGCCTTATTTATGCTTGTAAATTTTAAAATCTTTAGACAGAAAATATTAAACAAAAAATACTTATCATAATTTTTTAAAAAATAATGAATTTTAAAGACATTCTAATGATAAATGATTCTCATCTCATGATAATTTAACCCTAAATTTTAATTAGCATAAATCTTGAATCATTCAATATTCCTTCATCTAAAGCTAATATATATTAAGATTGAATATTCATACATGATATTAATTCCAAAACAAATTAAAATCCTTAAACTCATCATGATAAATAAAATTTATTCAAAATATAATGTAAAATATGAAAACTCACCGAAATGATATCAAGATAACGAATATAACTAATTTTTAAGAACATGCTTAATCAACTTAATAAATCACAATTTTAAATGAATCTTAAAATGAAAAAGAGGCATTTTAATTGTCTGGATTGCATACTATGCATATGCGTAATTATACACAGTATTGTGGTTGAGGGTGTAGTTTTCTACTGTGATGTTGTAGGTTCGAATCTTACATATTGCATACACACGTACGACCACATTCCTATTTATTTACGCATCTAATCTATGTAGTACTTCTATATTACAAAAAATTTTCATATCATATAAAACTATCGTTATTTTAATTTTTGAAAATATAATATACATCGAAAATGTGTCAGTGCTGATCCCAAGGAGATATGATAGTTTAGAAGATGAGGGCATGACAAATGAGGGTTCACTAACAGAAGATTAAGAGATCTACTTATTCGATCCAGTGCAGTCGTCCAAGCTAAAAGAAGTCAAAAGCTGACTGAGCCATGAAAAATGCGGGTGTCCTGAATCCTAGTTATTCAGTCGGAAATGAGATAAATAGGTATATACAGGCCAACTAACATGAAGAAGCTGACTCGAAAAATGATCTAGCAATCCACATCTTCAATCGTACAGAGGATATTCAGAAGTTCCCCCATCTATCATCAAGGGTACTCGACAACAAAATTAACTCAGCGGACCAAACAAATCTTATCGACCCAAAGTCAATCGAACTCAACCGACCGACAATGCCGACTAAGACTAGTCGTTCGAACCGGCTCTGTCGATCCGAGGTCATATAAGCTTAGTTGAACGAGTCAAAGTGCAACCGATTGATAGGCTCGTACCTATAAAATAACAAGAATACTTTAAACAACTCTTACTAAAACATGGGCAAACATATAACATTACATATTCTCTCCCTATAAATAGAGAGATCATTTCTTGTACGAAGGAGGCCATGAATATATTATTTTAGCCAAAAATATTGAAAAAGGTTAGCACAATTGATACATTTATACACTAAAAATACCAGCACAAATCTCAAAAAGAACAAAAGACCACAATATAAGAGCCTCATTTCGATGTAAGCAATTAACTGACGATTCAAGGCAAAACATGAAGTCATGTCTCTAAACCCGGGATGAGTTCAAGCTTTGAAGATGGTTCCCACTTAGTAGCGACAAGACCAGCCGAAAGTTAGGCGTAAATTATCTCGAAAGCGAGTCTCATCGGATACCCAACATAGACTACAATAAGATATGCCTAAGACCTTACAAGATTGGGAGATCTGACTGAGACGACGAAATAACCAGGCAGGCGAAGACACAAGCTCTGTAAGTCTTGAGCCAAACAGAAAATGAGTCACGACTTACTTAACAAAAAAAGCCGACTGATCACGTTAGACTGACCAACCCCGTGTCCGAACCGAACGACCACCTAATAACTGACTGCTCTGGTCGTTCGTGTAGAATGACACCGAGTAAGAACGCCATGCGACCGCCTTTCGCTTCAATCGACCGACTTCCAGCAACGAATAAGTTAATCGTCGCCAATGTTAAAATTCAAATTGTAATATAGATATGTCATAAAATTTATACAATTAATTAAAGTGTTGGAGACATTAAGAACAATTTTCATAACCATTTTCTATTTTCTGTAATTGGACAAAACACTTATCTGTAAGTACAACACAAAAATACAAATAAAGAGACCACTCCCTCAATTCTCTTTACAAAAAATTCAAGTTTATTCTACTCACTTTTCTTTCTCTTCTTCACTCGGCTCTAACTCTTGGGGTATGATCCACAAAGGGCAAATTATGATCCAACAATACAATTTATTGTGCATTATTATTCACTCTTCCCTCTCTCTCTCTGTCTATCTTATATTTGTTGGAGTGTGATTCAAAGATAAATTAAGATTCAACAGTAAAATCAATTTATTATGTATAAATAAGGAGGCATATGGCATGCAAGGAAAATTAGACTTTATATTTTATGTAAATACATAATAATTGAGGGGTCTTGGATTTTATCCGGTTTAGTAAAAAATTACAAGAAAAGCCTTAGTAAAAATTTTAAATTGCACGAAGTGAAATCCGACTCGTCACAAAACATCGACTTTCATATACCCTTTTTTTTTCACTTTACGACTCGGACTTCCAAAATCCAAAGGCGACAATTGCAAAATCATTCACGAAATCGTGTCTGCAAATCAGAGCCATTCGTTCTCTACCTTCTAATCTCCTAAAGCCGTCAGCTCCGTCACACTGCATCCTACTCCGCCTTTATATTCTAACCGCGCGCCTACCCCAACGTCCCCACACACACTCTCTCTCTCTCTCTCTGCGTAATTTCATCAAATGCCTCAGGTGGACCTTGAGACGCTCCTCTGTGGGAGCGACTTCAAGGTCGCATGCGAGACCATGATCGGCGGCGAAGATTCGGCCCCAAAGCGGGTCGAAGAAGACCCCGATATGCCGGCTGACTCCATTCAGATTCGGATCGGGGAAGACATCGATTGGACCGACATCAACGCGGTCTACGAGCGGGATGATTCCACAAAGGGGAACACGAATCCCAAATCCCAGCACGCAAATCAGAAGCAGCAGCAACAGCAGCCGACATCCACCTCCCAGCGCTTCTCCGGCAAGCTGAAAACCAAAGCCCCAATCATCGCACTCCCCAACAAGATCCGATACTCCAGCTATCTCGGCTCCAGTGCCCGCCGACTCCCCAAAGGATCGACCCTGCCCAAAAAGAAGAAAGCAGGCGGGGATCGGAAATCGGCGGTTCCGCCGCCGGAACCAGGATCGCCAGGTATCCTGTTTCGGGAAAGTTCTTTCCGACAGGGAAAGGGAGAGGAATCATCACATCCGGCCGGCATCGTCGGCGCCGTCTGCAGTAATTGATAAGGATCTCAGGAATCGAAGATCCGGCGGTTACTTTGCGAGGCTGATGTGGATTTTCAGATGCCACCGATCGGAAACTCGTGAGTACGAACAGGATGATGAGGCTTCATCGACGCTCCCAGAAAAGACTTTTCCATGGTCGGGAAGGCCGTCGGCGGCGACGCCGGTGGATGGATCGTCCGAAGTAACGCCGGCGGGGCTCGGGGCTTTCAGGCGGTTTTCATCAGGAAGACGGCCGGAATCATGGGGAGGGGGGGAGGAGATCGACGGCCACATGAACGTGATGTTGTCTGGGCCTTCAGATCAGCGTGGCACCATTGACAGGCGGTCGGTAGGGTGAGTGGTTGGTGTTACCTGGTAAGAGGGGTTGGTGTTTGGTAGTGCGTTTGTTTAAGCTATTCTGCCGTGGTAACTGAGCTTTAATTATTTTAAATTTGGGGGTGAATGTTATTAATCTCGATTCAGGTTTTTTTTTTTGTCCGTTTTTCGAATTTTTCTCAGGTTTGTAAAATTGACTTTTTGAGATTATTCCTTCTATGAAAACCAGGTGTAATTAATTAAACCTTTTTATTTTATTTTATTTTATTTTATTTTATTGTTACTATGGCGATGTAGTGGAAAAGAAATTCAGCAAATTTGTCGGATTTGAAATAAATATATAAATAATCTTATCAAGACTGATATTGATAAATGATAGCCACCCGCGAAACAATTTAATATAATAAATACAAGTTGATAAATTATAGTTTTTTAATTTATGAAGAAAAGATTAGTCAACAAAATTAATGTTTTTAGTTTTTTGAAAAGTGAAATTTTAGGGTTTTTTTTTTTTGTGTGGTGGCATTTTGAAAACGCATGAAAACTCTTTGGTTAAACTGCGTTTTGACAGCTTATGCGTTTTGAAAACGCTGAAAGGAGCGTTGCATCTATCTAGATGCGGTGACAATTTTCTGGCGATAGTCTGACTTTTTAAAAAAGAATAAAAATTTCTAATAATCATCGCACTTAGATTATCTGCAGATTATTTTTTATTAATTTATCAGCATATTATTTAATATGTTGGAGCTGCCCAAAGAGAGCCTTAATGAGAATTAATTAAAAATTACTGATTTAAATATATTTGGAATTTCAATTTTTAATTTGAAGAGCTCCCCGCCTCCTCTTACCTATGCAAATGAATGCTTCATGCGCCTCTAAAGTTGGTGAGTAGTTGGGTGGGTGGTAGTCGTACATCTTCCAACTAATTTTGATAACAAGAGCGTACGGGTTTATAATCAAATATCAATGCAAAATTAAAATTTTAAATGAGGGGCAATAATTTAAATGAAATGTAGTTTAATCTCAGAATTTATATAAATATCAAAATAATCATTAATTATTATAAAATTGAGTTTTGATAATCTTTAACGAAAAAATAATTCCATTTAAATAGTGGAGGATTATTTTAAATAAATTTATGTTTGGTGTCCTCGTTAAATAATCGCTCTTCAAATAAGGGTCCGTTTGGGGCAGTTTATAAGTGCGGAAAACGCCGCCGTACTGTTTGGTTCGCGCGTTTCATCAGCTTATCCGAAACTGCGTTTGAGATTTTACACTAAACGCATACACTTTACACTAAACGCAGGTCGCGGGCCAAACTGCGGGCCGCGTTTCAAGATAAACAACTTATCGTGAAACACACAAGCTGCCCCAAACGGACCCTAAGTGAGAGCATATTGTTATGAGTTTCTCAAAGAAAATTTAATACTCAAATTATAATAATTAAATTTGAATCAAGGTATTTTGACTTAAATTGTATTAAAGAACCATAAATATGAGTGGGTTTGGTGCCTGCATTTTAGAGTATATACTGTTGTTTGATTATAATTTATTTAAATATTATAATTGGATATGTAAAATTTAGCTGTTAAATGGGGCTTATATTTATTATTTTTTTAAGTCAACAATTCTATGTATAGGCTTTTGACCTAAACTTTGTATTATTGCATGACTACCCCTGACCTCTCCCTTCTTTCAAAAGCCTGTTGCTACTCTCTACTCTCTACTCTCTTTTTCCTTTTTAAGTTTATAAATAATTAAAACAATTATACCATTTGAGGATAAAACTGTAATCTACATGATGGAAGCCATTGCGGACCGTTGAAAGATGACAACCTCGTTGAATGGATTGGGAATAGTAAAAAGATTAATTTAATAACATTTTAATTTTATATTTTAGAGTTTTATTTTTATTTAAAAATGGAGAGTTAAATAGTAGAATTCATAGTTCATTAACTCTATATAACTAAAGAAATCACTATCAAATTAGGTTGTTTGGTTAAATTTTATTTTTGCATTTGTAGCCATTCCACATCATAACCGACTTACAGTCTTATCGTTGTGACACTTGGTATCTAGTTGATAGCCATGAGTTGTCTAAGGATACAGTCTAGTTAGAGCATGTAATTTGGTCTGGTTGGTTTTCTGAGCGAGTTGACTAAGTTGTGATGATCGATTAGTAATGATTGAGCAATTTAGATTGGCTGTCTGGAGGGGAATTTTGATTAAACTATCTTGTTAGGTTCTTGGTTGCCTCACGTCATGACCTGAAGCCTATCCATTGGCTTTGGCTTTACAATTTTGTTATAAATAAATATGAGTTTAGTATCTTAAACTATTTTTATTTTTTATTAAATATCAAATAAGTTGATTTATATGATGATGACGGTGGAAGTAGTAACAATTGACATTGGTGGTCATTGAGGAGATGACATCATTAGCATTCCCTAGCAAGATATAGATGTCTGATAATAACATATAACAACAAAGACCCTTCTCTGACATTTATCGTTATTGTCACACGTTGAAATTGAATCCGCACTATCATATCAACTGCAATTCATATGCATCATACATCTATTATACTCATAAGCATTTAAATAGATGAACTGTAATAGAATTGAGAGTGTTGTAATTATTTTTCACAGCAAAATATAATTCTATTGTTTAAGGGGGGATTGGCTACAATTTGGATTTTAGTTGAAAAGGATTTAGAAAATATGGTAAATATGGATTTATCAATTCCAAATGCTTTAAATTCATAATAGTGTTTGGTTCAATTTAAGGCTAAATCCATTAAAGTCGTTTACTGTGTTTGGCATAAATTCACTCGAATAACTTTCTTTCTAAGCTAAATCTATTAAATGCACGTGATAATTAGATTTAATAAATCCAAGTTTATGCAAGTAACGAAAGTCAAAGCAAATTAGATTTAACTAATAGTGGATATAATTTTTTAGATTAGGCTAGATTTATGTTAAATAATACGTAAATCTTGCTTAAATTCGACTGCCAAACACCCCCTTAGTTTTTTACTGTATTAAACCCTATTTACTTCAGTTTTAATAGATTCTATTTTCCATTCTCCTTATATACTATACTCCAACAACTCAGATCATGTTTGATCTTGTCTTATGTTGGTAGGATGGTGGAGATGACGATCGATACTAATGTTGACCAATAATGTAGGTGGTTGCTTAAAAATAGTTTTAAAAAATAATATTTTAAGTATTTTTTAAACTTTTTAATAAAAAATAATTTAAAAACACTAAAAAAATTGTTTACTTAAAATTAAATTTCATGAAAAAAACTTAATAAGTCATAAACAAAAGTAGTCATTTGACCTGAATCTCGAGGTATCAACATGGATCTCGGTGTATTTTTCAGTAAGAAACATCCAAACTCTAATTAAAAGTCATTTAGAACTCCAATTTCAGCAAATTTATAATCCAACTGACAGACTGAATGAGAGTAACACAATGACACCAAAATTGGTCCAGTGTGAGTCAAATCAAGCGTAGGTCGAACCATTAAAATTTTTTTTTGGAAGTCTTTGTTTCCCAACTAGAAGTTCAAATGAATTCCAAATATGACAAACTTATAGTCAAATCAAGCATCTCGACACAACGAATCCAACGAGCCCAAGATCACTCAATTATGATATCATTAAGGTACTCAAATATCTACAAAAAATGTTTTGATCGAGGGAATCTCTTCTTATTGTCTGATGGAGAAAGGTAACACAGACATTAAACCTGAGGTAGCCCGGGACTTGGAGGAGGAGCTGAGGTCCAGTGTTTCATATCGAAGGTCCAATAAACGCAACCCGCTTTGCAATTGTCGACCACCGTCGACTACCACTCACCGGACACCACCAAACACAGTTAATCGTCACTGCTTGTTGCAACGAAACCCCTTGTGAAACATGACATACATTATGAAATTCCAACATAAACAACGATGTAAAGACGCACCCTAAAGACAATATAACAACATATTGAAGATGATGTAGCAAAACATTCTGCATACGGTGCATTGAAACAACTCCGAAGATAGTGTAACAACACGGTGTGCAGGTTTTGACAACACATTTCAAAGACAACATACCAATGCACCCCGCATATGATGTAACGACACGTCCCACATAATATGTAACAATTCACCCCACATACATTACAATGACGCTCCCCACATGCGGTGCAACGACACCTCCAAAAGTTGCTGTAACAAATTACATAGCAGATTACTTCAGCTAGACCAATTCCAATGACTTTTTCTTTTTCTAGATTTTCACATAAGAACTTGTAGTGTAACAAATCACATGAATGTGTGCTGAACTTTTGTATAATATTAACTTGCTACTCTATTGCTATAAATCTTCGGGCAGGCATTTAAACCCTAAGCTAACTAGCATCTATTATTATGTTTGCCACAGGCACGTGCAGCTAGATGAGCCGGCCATGTGGTAAGCCAGATCATTACCGGCTCTGAAATTTGTGAAAGCTAACTTAACGGTGTCTCAAAATATAAGCGAAGAATTTGATGAAAGACATTAACTTCAAACCTCATACTTTTCTGGATAAGCAAACCCACCCTTTTCTTTTTCTTTATTTATAGAGTCAAGAACTGACAAGTATTCAACTCAGCTGCCACGAGAATCTTTGAAAACTACTGAAATTGGAATATATTATAATAATTATAAATTTAATATTATTTATTTCAGGGTAAGAAAATAAAATAATTATAACTTAAGACTTTTTCAGATTTTTCTGCATGTTATTTTCTAATCATCATTTTATTTATTTTTAATTTTGACATAATATTTATAGACAAGTAATAGTTAATTTTTTTATTCTATTAAGTCTTAGTTATGAATTTGAGGACATTTACATGTTCCATTCATCATCATCATTTTATTTTATTTAGCCATAATAAACTTTATCTTGCATTCATGTCAAAACTTCTGAAATCATCACCGCTTGTTTTTTTTCATTTGTGTAAGCTGAACTTTCGTACACGCTAAGACGATAATCCGTTACACTCATACCACATAATTCTTATGTATTTACATATCAAACGTCTTAGCTTTCTTTTTACATACATATCATGAAATTTTTTTGCATCACAGTAAGAATATCACAATCTCTATTTTTTTAAAAGTAAAATATATATTTTCATGCGTGGAATTGTCAAATTTTTTGCTAAATTTTCCCCGAAAGTAACATGTTTTAGATAAAAAGAAAAATCGCATCAAAATTAATCTCATCTTAGCATTTAATGAAGGTAAACATCACATCTGATGACATGACAATTTAAGCGCAAATTTTGCAGGAAAATCTATTAAATTATTATAATATATATTATATATATCCGGAAATCTCCAGCATCTTCTGTGGGCCCCAAATGTCAACGAAAAACTGTATGTAGACCGAATACTGAGCCGCAAAGATTTTTTATTAGAAGAGCTGAATCTGATGAAATCTGTGTTTACTAAAAGGAGATCTCAGTGGTCAGAGAAAGGAAGATTCATTTAACGCTACTTTTTAGTCTGTACAGACATGAGAGAGACTCATGCTATTGTCCGTATGCACAGGAATAATAGTTCAATTGCATTGTTCTTAAAGAGATTTGACCATCTGTCTAAAAGAGTAGGGTAAGATAGAGGCTGGCTTGTTATTAGGATATTGTTAGGTTTATCGGACCGAACAAGCAAAATCATACCAGTTGAGCTAATTAGGTTAAAATTGGCCTAGCCATAAGACGGACAAGAAGGACAATCAGATAATTCAAGCACAAATCACTTGGTCGGAAATGAGATTAAAAAAAAAAACATTACAGTAATCGCAGCAGGAAGGCCGACTCGATGCGATAGGAAACCTTCCAGTTGAGCCGATTCAAAGGACAAGCTAGTTCTGCAAAGAACTTTCGACCATCCTGTGGAGATCCCAAACGACTCGTCACCAGAGGTCGAAGATAGTGAACCAGACTGGAACAACCAATCAAACTATACCGATTGAGCCTATTGACCTGAAGTCAAATAATTTTAGTCGGTCGAGCTAGAAAGCAATCAGACGATAGACCCACACTTGTAAAATGTCAGAACTATTCTAGAATGGACCATTTCCAAATAAGAGTGAAATCCTAATATCACCATCGTACTATCCTCCTTATAAATATAAAAAATATTTTATGAAAGGGATACTATTCATCACTATTCCTCACCGTTCATCTCTCTCTCACCTTATTTGCATTATATTTCCAAGATGTCATTCACGAAAAATCACAAATTTAATATTTTATATTTCTATTGATTTCTTTTAGGATGTTAGGTCCCATAAAATTGGTGAGTTCACAAAACTCGAGAGAGACTTTATGTAAGGGAGTATTGAAGGAAAAAAAAGGGTTGAAGTCCCCTCCCAAAACCTTAGTTCTTAGCTTTTGCTAAGAGATAGGATCAGAGAAGAAATGATGAGAGCTCATCCCCCTAGAAAATGGGGGTGCCTAAATTTATATAAATCTCCTTTTGGTCCTTGATCCTTGCTCACCGACGGGAGAAAAAAAGGAATAACAAACAAAACTTAGGCTTCATAGTATGAGGCATGTCCGTAACATCATATGAGAAAATCAAGACATAAATCTCAGGCGACCTTTAAATAGGCACGAACGTATGTTTGTCCTTGAGTGTTGACTTTTACGCCGATGTCTTGAGGAGTAGTTACAGAGTGCTCTCTCTTAGGAAAGTGAACTATGTAGGCCATTTTGACGATTGAGCACTACATATCACTTCAGCTAGTGAGCTCGGAATACGGTAGTGATTGGAAATCTTTGAAGGGGTTTAGCCTTCCTTGAAAGGTAGGCCCATGAAATATGCTAACATATGGATTGGCTCATAGGAGCCGAATATGAGCATGCAACTTTCTTCAATACCAATGAAAAAATTTTAGTACAAAACTACGAGGCATTTACTCCTAACTTATAAGGAATAAACTCAATATTACTTATGAATATGCAATAATTTTAGAGAATATAAGATAAACACATCAATGATCAAATCATCATGTTATTTTCTAAGAATCATGATCATTATGCTTCGTTACATTATCATTAGATGTAACTTCTTAAAATGGTTGAATCTTAGTGTAACATAAACTCGACATTAGTTTAACATAAATTTGATATTTTAAAGAAAGAGTTAGGCAGCTTCAGATTTGAAAAATAACTAAACAGAAGTTCCTATACTAAAAAAATGAGAGAACGATTTTAGCACAAGGAATGATGGTTGAACCGGTCAAACCATCCGATCTGATTTTCAAGATCATAATTTTATTTGCTATTATTCACCATTGATAATAGAAGTTAACAATATAAAATAATAAAAACTAAATGCAGCAACTAAAGTAAAAACCTTTCCAATCATCTCACCCAAAAAGTAAAAAAAAAATCTTTAATGCAAGTGCCATATTTATACATTAATCATTAAAATATGAATGATCTTCTACTATTACCAAGCCAACACATAAGACACAAGTAGCCGACAAATATAAAGGTTGTATTTTACACTTCATGTACTCGGTGGATAAAACATAAGTCTGCGAAGCAATATTGTTAATTTTGGTAATATCAGGGGCAATTTCATCTTATCACTTCCCAAATGCTAAACCCCGCAAACCCTCCCCCTTATAAACTTTACAGTACAGCCTAAATAATTTTCCCCAGCCCTCAATATCTACCGGCTAATAATTAGCAGCAGCTTGATAATGGGTAACTGCTTAGTTCTCCATGAAAGGAAAGCAAACAGATTAAGAAGAACAGAAGAAACGAATCTTATAAGTCCAGCCACTCTGAAAGTTCATCAGATTCTATTAAAGTGCTTTGGCTACGAGATATCTAAGAAAAGATTGAGCATGGTTCAGCAACTCAAAGCAGCAGGAGTTGTGAGAATCAAGTTTGTGCTTAGTAAGCAGGAGCTGATAGAGATGATAAAAAATGGAGAAGTTTCTGTTGGCAAAGCAGATAGTTGAATGCTTGTATTGGTTTTGATTCTTGTTTCTTTGCTTCGCAAAGCCTGGATTTATAAGCTTTTGGGGATTTCCTCCTGTGTTTGGCTTCAATTGTGTGTGTATGTGTGTGTGTGTGTGTGTGTGTGTGTAAAGCCGTGACCTATTAGTTGGCGGGGTTCACTATAAGTCCCCTCAGGTCGCGGGTTCGATCTCCAGTGGTGATGGGTTCTCGAATATTTAGCACATAACACGGGCTCTCATTATGGGGCCTAGCGCATGGGAAATCGGTATTTGGGTCTTTGCCAACTAATGATTTTCTTTAATAATATCTATATATATGTATGTGTGTGTGTGGATGGATAAATAGATTAAACGTCAACCAAGTCATGACTTGAAAAAGAGAGAAAGAGAGAGAGAGTTCAAGTTTTCCTAGGGTCACCCAAAAAATAATATTTGATTATTTGATAGTTTTTAATAATAAATCATATTTAAAGAATTTTTATTCTATTTATTATTATTACTATTATTGAATTGACATATCCAAATCAAATAATCATGTTCTTTTTGAGTCAAATTGATATTAACTTATGACGACTAACTATTTTTCATGTGTGACGTACGAGTGTGCGCACAAAGGTTGTGTAAAGAGTGTATGCACAAAAGTATGACTCGATGTATGAAGGGAGGTTATGCACAATTAGTGGGTAGTACATGCAAGAGGTGGGTTATGATCGAGTAATGAAGGAAAGAAAGTGGATTATCATATACACAAGTGTGAAGAATACATATAGGCAATATATATGTGCATGAAATGAGTTGTGAACTTAAGGAAAAAAAAAAGTGAAGGACTTGTGCATGCAAGAAATTGGTTGTGATAACTGAGAGAGGGAAAGTGAAAAACTAGTGAGAATGAAGTGGGTTTGATAGACAAACTGTGCCTTGTACAAAAACAGAGAGAGAAAGTCCCCTCATAATATCAGTAATCTGATGTCTTTTATAGGTTTTAATGTATGATAATTAATTTTTTTAATATTGTTTACAAAATATAACTTGGTGGAGGAAATGAGCATAGAGAAGAATCTATAAGATTCATTTTATCCAAGTGGCACAAAAAGGTTTAAGTCATAACTATTACGTACTCATGTCAAACAACTCACTCATTATTTACCCCTATAAGATTCATTTTATCCAAGTGGCACAAAAAGTATGGTTGCATATAACACATCATTTCATCCACATTCAGCTTTCCACCACACCTACCCACATAATACTATTGATTGTATATGCCAACCTTTTCTAACAAATATACTGATGTCAAAAATCATTTTTGATGGTGTTCCGCCAAAGATATGGTCTATCAATGAAAAAATAAAGATAATTTTTAATGAATGTTTCTTCATATATAGGTTATTTTCTTGTAGTCTGTTGAAATGTTCATCATAAAAGTCTGCTCAATTCTCGAGTGAAGTTCTTACACTGTCTCTCGCGATTTTGCATTTTTGGTTCCACTTTTTATTGTATATTCAACAATCAATTTCTAAGAAATTATATAGCATTTAATTTTTTGATAGTAGGCGAAGTTGCGACCAAAATTTCACAGCAGTTTGGAGGAAAAATCTCCAGTGCATAACAGAATTGGATTGCCTAACTTAAGAGGAAAAGTTATCTTGATTGCACACCCTTCTTAAGAAGAGTATATTGCGATTATTTCTTCGACGATTCAAGGCAAAAAGAATGAAGGAATTTTAGTAGTAGCTTGGAATTAGTGGAATGTTCAGTGTAGGCTTTATTTAGCATGGGTATTGGATGGTTAGGTAGCAAAACCATGTTAAAAAAATTTTATCCATTTACTTTATAGCTAGATTCATTTCTTGCATATTCACTTAATTATTTTGTATGCTTAAGTGTTTACTTGGCGAGTCATATGCTAATATTTTTATATCATTTTGATCAAGTAGTTTTAATTATTTAAGATTCAAAGTAAAATAATATCACATAAAATAGATTTGTTTATCATCAGCATTTTCCTAAACATTGGTTTTTGTTTGGGACTACTGTTTTGTTGGAGATTTTCCCACTCTGACTGGTGGGCCTGAGTAACTCATTTATATTGAACACAATCATCATATAGTCAGTCATTTGTATTATTATTTAAACAAAATCATAATTCTCTTCTACAATTTCACACTCGGAGGTTGTTTAACTTATTTTACAAGCTTGTGTGATTCTTTAGCTGTGTCACATAACCTATATTATACAACAACAACACAAGTCTTTATCCCACCTAATGTGGTCGGCTGCATGAAACTTTTTTCTCCAATGTGTTTTATTGGGGTCATTTCATTTAATTCTAATAAATTAAGATATTTTCATTATGTTAAATATCACTCACTCATTACCCTATGTATTTATTTAATGTACATTTGATTATTAAATTATTTATTTATGAATATTTGATTAAAAGGACTTTGAGTAGGAAAAAATTTCAAAAATGTTTGGTCCCTCTTGTGAGCATCCTATGTTAATGGATTTAGATACCACACAATTCTTATCCATTTATATATCTCACAGCCAAAACTTCACGCTTACATGCATATCACTCAAATATTTAAGATCGCATGAAAGATACCACAATCGCTATATTTTCAAAAATAAAATACAAACTTCAATGGTTTATGTCATTTAGATTTGGATGTTAAATGTGTAAAAACATCTAGTGTTGTGGATATTTAAGGATCAAAATCCAAAAATTCAAGAATTATAAAGCGATGAAAAATCTCTCCACACATCACTTAATAATTAAAATAGTTAATGTCAACTTTGTTGATGTTGATTTATAATCATAATTTACAAAGAAACGGGACCAATATTGAAGTTTTCGGTGTCGCAAGTGAAGAATAAACTGAGAAAGATTCATTTCACCCGTTTGAACTGAAATACCACACTCTATATCATCTGTGATAAACTTCATGATTTTGATTAAATTGTAATTCATATTTTATCTTTGATAATTACTAAATCATCTGAGAGAACCCAAAAATAAATAAAAACAAAAATAAAAATAAAAATCTTATGCCTTCGAACCAATTTCTTAAGCAATCCAAATGGCCAGATTTCCATTCATCACTTCTATGATGCTAAAATATAAAATAACACAGGCTATAACTTGCTTTAATTTAAAATTAAACTTGCTGATTTGTGATGCCAGATAAAGGAGTAAATAAATAGAATAAAAGTACAAACGACAATTGCATGTTACCTTATTTTGGCTTCGATTGTCAATGAATATCTGACCCAACAGAGAAGTTAGTTTGCTAAAAAATATTTCGTTGGTGCAATCCTTCATAGAAATTAAAAAAAAATGTGAATGGCATATTTTATGAGATAATTAACCATAGAGGCTTGCACAGCCCAAATAAAATAAATCTTATCTAACTCACAATATGGTGGGGAAAATCTCTCATTTATTTAGACTCATCAATTCTGAAATCTTTATTAAATGATTGAATCAATTACATAATGGTATTTCTTCCTTTCAAGGGTGTATACTATTCTTAATAACCTATTTGATCACTCATAATGTGAATGAATTAATGCATCCACCCTTCCTGGAGAATATAGCTCCTAACATGAGGAAGAATAATGCTGCACTACTTCATTTATAAATAATGAAAAAAAAGATGATATGCATAAGCATATTAAATTGGCATAAAGAGATCAAATGCAATGAACAACCATATAAAAGTACTAAGGTTTCTCTCTTTTCTCTGTTATAGTATTAACACGTCAATAATTTTTGCAGCAATGAGTGAAAGAGAGGGACAAAAAAAAAAAAAAAAAAAAAAAAAAATCATTAATCCATTGTGATTGCATTGCAGACAATATTCCCTTTATATCAACTAAGGGTGCCAAAACGTCATTAAAAAAATAAAACATCTCTTTTTTAGGTGCACGGGAAAGAAAAAGTAAACACGATTTTTAGCTTTTTCACTTATGTTAGTATTATTATCGTGAAATTTCAAAAAATTATTACCAGAAGCTCCTTATCTACTTCCAATCAATCAATTGCACATTAAAAAATGTGGCACAAAGTATTAATGACGTATTGGAAAAAAATCTGAATTATATAACAAATTTTTACAATTATGTTTTATGTCAACACTTCATAAAAACAGCTTAAAAAATTAGTCCACTATAAACATCTTCATTTTCTTATTTAATGTTTACACCGAAATGTTACAGGCAAAATATCTTCAAAATTTAGTACAAATGTCTTCAGATTTTAATATTTTGTTTTCTCAATGAATGTCAATCTTCATGTCCTTATTATTATTATTATTATTATTATTGAAATGGTGAAAAATTAATGAAGCACATGATATAAATTTTCATGATTTTAAGCGCTCTTAGCAAAAAATATAGCAAGAATCCACTAAATGTGACCTTTTTTTAAAAAACCCAACTCATTATTCGAGATATCATTCCCTTAGGTCTGACTTGTCACGTACCACGCTATACCCCATAAATTGCGTAAATGCAATTTACCTGAAGGTTATCTATCCTGTGAGTGCTTCAACTTAAATAAGCTTAAATATAGAGTTTGGAAAAAAACTCCACCTGCTACATCAAAATAAACCTTATATATTTAGTCAAGTAACCCTCCCCCTTTATGACGTGGGATTTAAATTCATTCTATCCCACAAAATATATCCTAGAAGCCTATCAAGAGTCACTCATTGCCTAGACCTTAGCTCCTTTCTATGTGACACGACACAGACATGATACATTTTAATTTTTAAAAATATAGGACGCAAATAGGAGTAGGATACACCACTATAATAATAATAATAATAATAATAATAAATATATTATATATATATATATATATAAATACATAAACGAGCAATTGATGAACCACTCAAGCTAATCAGTGAGAAAAGAAATCAAACGAGAAAGTCAAACATACAGGTTTAATCTTAATTTTTTTTTACTTACAAAAAATATACCATAGATATTTTAAAAATATTTTTTTAACAATTTTAATTCATAAATTAAAACTCGTGTTTTTTTTTTATTTTAATAATATTCAAATCAGACATATCACGTGTCCGACACTGCACAACTTCTTGGTTAGAAGTGCACAATAGGCTCCTTCACTCTCACCCTACCTCTTCAGATTCAGAATGTCATATCCCAGTTCCACACAAAGTATCGGAGGGATAGCTTTAATATAAATCAAATTTTAAGCTATCTCATGATTTTACTCTTCCTGGTGCATTTACTCTTCCAAATAAATTCCATTCTCTAAACAAAAAATGTGAAGTTAATATGATTTGACTACAGTCCACAATTTTAGGAACTCATTATGGATTAATGCGGTCCATCGTTTGTTAAGTGAATTCATTCTTTATGTGGAGTTAATTTTACCAGTTTATACATCCCACCGCAATTTTAGGAAGTTGCATCCAATAAAAGAGCTTGTAGTGCCTTTTTGAGAAGTGAAAATATATAAGATATTCAAGTGTTAAAAAGCAAACTTTAAATTAAGATAATAACAAAAAAAAGAGATCATAGGATAAAATTAATAATGATGAAAATGATACAACTGTAATCATTATCAATAAAAATTTTGAAATAAATGGTGGAGCATATATGCCTATTTACCGTCTCTGGGAGAATCATGTGATAATTGCGGGTTTCAGCAAGTATGGTTCGTACAAGTGTTGGAAGTTGCTGCCAAGATCTATACATCGAAAGAAAAAATAAAATAAAATAAAATTTGCATCAAGTGGTTGGATGAAAACGACAGGCCTTGGGACGAAGCTCGTGAAAGTGACAAGAAACTACTCTTAAGAATATAAAATTTATTCCGTAGTTTTCATTACCACGTGGAACAAGGATACGGTAAATATTAACAATTTCCACATCAAAGCTAAACAAAAAAAGGGCACACAGAGGCCTATCAAATAGTCTCGAATATATTAAGTTATATGCCATCTCCACAAAAAAATACATCAAATATACAGCCTTCGTGTAAAAGCATGCTGTTTACGTAATTTTTATTTTTATTTATTTTCTACAAAATAATATGTTCAGTATGAGATAGAAGTTCAGTTTACGTACAGTTTCCATTTATACCAGTGGTCATCTATCATGCTTTCCTTTCAACTTCCAATGATATTTCATTTCGGCGTGTAAAAGGAAGCGTGAATGGAGGGTTATACTTCAACATAATGAGAACAAGAATTTCAAGTCAGACTTCAGGAGAATCTGATATTAATAAACCCAACTAAGACTCGATCATTACCTGCGCTATTTCAACCATCGCGCCTCTTTTCACTTGGAATTCAAAGTCATTTTTAAGAGCATCACGTAGCTTCGATTCCCGGCGTTTCACATCTTCGTCTGTCAAAAAACCTATTGAAGTGCAGCAAAACATGCTCGGCATAAATGCTTTTGAAGTTAAAATTGCAGTTTTATTAGAAGATTTAAAATATAGTCGGTCAGAAAACTACAGAAATGTTAGCATAAGACACAAAACCAACAAGCCAGAATTATACTCGGCATTTTATTTACTAAACTATCAGGTAAAGAATATTTTTTAAATATTTTTCTTTTTCTATGACAGCATTGTAATTTTATGAGAGAAGAGTTGTAGTTCCATAAAAACCAACCGGAAAAAGCTGAAACTGCAACAGTTTTCCCAGGAACCACCTTGATCGTTACAGAAGGATCTTTTGGTAACGGCAAATTAGTTCCATTCTTGCGGGGCATCACAAATGACATCTGCCACTTCTCACCTGACTGGCCAATGTTGCAATCTATCAGTTTCTACTTGCTAGGAGACAATCATGGCAGCACTCTTTAGATGATGCAGCAGATAATGCAGATAGAAACTTGCCTGCTTAGTTATTACAGGTGCTGTCATGTCCATTCTCTCTCCATCAGATCGAACTTTACGAGTATAGACAGGAGTAGTCATTTCCATTTGTTTATTTGAAGTATTCTGTATAACAGAAAGGCTTGGATTCAGTTTTTTCTACTGGGTTGCCCATCATAATGAAGATGGCAAATGTGCAGGAGTAGACACGAGATTCTATGCACAAGTGATTCATGCTTTTGTACGAGAGGAAACCTCATCTTAGTGCCGATCCAGAACTAATTCACCATTGTAATTATGGAGGGCCATATGGGACAGAAATATTGCTTTGTTTTTTTGCAATCGTAATGAAAGTGAGTCCTTAGATGGATAAAGTTAATCTCCCTTATCATTATGATTGTTTTATTAACGTTCTTTCCTTCTTGTTCTCTTTACTTTCTCCCTCATCTGGGCTCCTTCTCGCACTGTTATTCATAGTAGAAAGCTTTCTTGGGTCATGAGAAAGAGCAACCAAATGGAGAACACATAATACCGGAGTTAACGCAAACCACAATAAAATAAATAAATATTATTACTAAAATTCAATAGGAGTTTACAACCAACACACATATAGAAAGAAAAATACGACATATACAAACAAACAAAAACTAAACTGTGCTGGAGGGTGGCAGATTCAGCAAAGATTTTGTAAGAAGGATGAGGTAAGGTAGAGCTTGTGTAGATTAAGAGAAAATTTTTGGGTGAACGGTTTGAAAAATCAGCAAAAAGAATGATTTTTGTGTGGATGTACGATTGGGTATTGGTGGATGCTATAAAGCCTAGAATATGACTAGGGTTGGGCTAGTTCTGATAATAAATGATACCAGAATTAACCAAAACCACAATAAGAAAAGTAAATATTGTTCCTAAAGGCAAATAGACAGTTACAACCAACACACTCGAAAGAGTAAGACCGCAACAAACACGACATGCAACATGCTGAAATAGGAAATAACACTAAGACTACTCACACATATGACTAGGGTGAATCTCGGGGTGGTGGTGGTGATTGGCGGTTTGGAAGGTGGCGGGACGGTGGATGAGATGGTTGGCAAGCAGAAAACAGCTAGCATTGAAATGGCTGTTTGGGAAGATGGCAGCAAAGGGTGAGGGCTGGAACAGTGGATAGGTGGCGGAGATGGGGTTTACAATGGCTAGAATAACAGCCAAGACTGCAGAGAGGTGTTTCTTGTGGTCAAAGCAGCAGTGAATTGGCAATGGAAATGGATATGGGCAACTGGAACAGCAGCAAAGGGGCAGGGAAGGCGGGCTGCAAGGCATGAACTGCAGAAAACAGCCAAAAAAAAAAAAAGATGTTATGGGCGGCTGCAGAAGGAAAGGGCAGTTGGGAGCGATGTGGGAGGATGTGGAGGAGGACAGTAAGATAATCATTATCTCGGGAGAGAGATACAGCTGAAACACCACCCAATCTATCATATGCAACCCTTGAAGTGAGAAAAACGGATGTCGGTAGCTGTCCTAAACAAACACACGCCAAAACTGCCCTTAAAAATGAAAAAACATATATAAGACTAAGATAACTAAGGTGTGGGCGGCAACCCCAAACAAATAGGAGGGTCGGTTGGCCCGTGAATCGTCCGGACCAAGTGAACCGCTTCTGGCACGGTCTCTCGCGGGAAACAGATGCTCCCGCATCAACGCAAAGTGCATTTTATTAGAAGAACCAATTAAAAAAAAATTAGAGAGATTGCAAGAGGAGATTGAAGAAAAATAGTCCAAAGGGAGAGAGGTTTGAGAACAAAAGAGAGAATGAGGAGTTGAGGACCTCATGGCTAGATAGAGAAATGAAGGAATCAACTAATATGAAAAGAGGAATAGAATGGGATAGAGAGAGAATGGCCTGAAGGAGAGAAAAAAAAATGCTGGCTGAAATGCCATTGCCTGTGGATTAATCAACATAAAACTCCTTTTAGATGTCATTCAAGATAGAGAGATATGTTACGATGAATGTGTGGTAAAATTATAAATGATAAATTGATAGATAATTGTATTAAAGGGATAATTGGAATAACATATCTTGAAAATTGTAGAAAACAAACTACGATATGCACAATGATGAAAAAATATGCACAAATAAAACTGGCAAATAAAGTTGATGTTAAAAGACTGGGAAGCAGGGACTACATCAAAGGTAACTTGTAAAGAAGTTATGCAAGAAACTTGCACAAAATATATTTAACACCTAACAAAAATATACAACAGAGAGAGCCCAAAAATGAGGTCCCAAAAAGTCAACATCAAATAATTTTATATTGTTAATCATGCTGATGGTAATAATGTGAATCCATGATATGCACAAGACAAGGGGAGTAAATAGGTTTCACATATGAATGAAGGGAAAGAAGGATGCCAAAGATATTTAAAGGGGACAGAAACAGAGATGGGAAATCGATTTTGAGAAGGTGGATAAGTGGTTTTTCTACCAACATTTAAATTCCTGGAAAATTATCGTTAATATCATAGCACATTTTCGTCCTTACTTTGGTTTAACATGCAGAAATCTTGTTTTGATCATCTCCTCAAGCATAATCACATGCGTAAAGAACCATTAGTATATTACAAAGACATTCCAATTTCTCTCTTGATCTACGAAAAAATCTCTTGGAAAAATCCTTAGGAGTATCAAAATTCCAACGTTTGCCTCAATGATGATGTGGTTCTATGAAATCTCTTTGATTATTGCTGGATACTATTGTTTTTTTCTCACATTCATTGGATCTGTCTAGATATTTATATGTCGAGAAATCCTACTAATCTCATTGGATCGAAGAAAATGGAATAGATAAAATGAAGAGATATTGGAAATGGTGCCAGAATTAAATTAAAAAATTAGTTTTACCCAATTGTTCGGTTAAGAAGTGAAAAAAATACAGTTGTGCACCGATTGCTTGTTTTCCTCCGAACGATTTATATGAAAAAGAATAGACAATAAATATGCTAGTGATTTATTGGTTTCCTTGATCGAATTTGTCCTCATCAAGCAAAAAATATTTTTTTCCCTAACCTTTGACTATTTACAGATAGGCTATACAATTATACTTATTTCTATCCTAATTAATATAATAAATAATTGATATAAAAATAAATACCAAGTTGAATGCATATACATCACATTAACATCTGCCTCAATTGATGAAGCGTCAACTTATAAAAAACTAATGGCATAGTCAATTCATCGCCTTGCACTATAGGAAAAACTGTTAAAACCGACGGTCTTTTATTCGTTGGAAATTTTGAATTAATTTTTTAATTAATTAATGACAGCTTATCGACAGTATATTTATGTCTGACGGTTTAATCCGTACATAACTAATAAATAGCCTTTCCGACGGTCTAATACTAATATCTGACGGTATAAACAATTGGTTCATACCAAATTATAAATCGAAGGACTCGAGTCATCGGAAAGTTCACGTGTCAATTCTCACGTGATATTAA
Organism: Phalaenopsis equestris; assembly: GCF_001263595.1. Lineage (NCBI taxonomy): Eukaryota > Viridiplantae > Streptophyta > Magnoliopsida > Asparagales > Orchidaceae > Phalaenopsis > Phalaenopsis equestris. The sequence continues at coordinate 1,981,069 of NW_018164739.1, read as the reverse complement.
CTGACTGTTATTTGCTATAACTTATTAAGTTATTAAAAATCGTCAGTCGGAAACCCACCGCAAAAGATCTTTATATCCAAACAGATGCTGAAATTCCTCATTTTCTTCTCCAGTGTGCGCTCGGTCATAAGAAAGTCGTCGAAGCCCTTCGACCGTATTTTGTCTAGAGTGAACGATTTATTGACTTCTTACAGTCAAATCAGAGGTACTCACGATTCTAATTATCCCCTATGTTTTCTATTATATTGAACAAATAGTTTTTTTGCATTTTGAGTTTTTGTATTTGGAAAAAAAATCGAATTTTTGATTTGTTTTTCTATGTTATACATAATATATTTGATTGGTATATGCTTAGGGCTCATCTATTAGGTTTGTTCACATTTAAAACCTAATATTTAATGTTAAACTTGCATACCTAGAACAAAAATTATTTTTGAGTGCCATTTACATGTATAGCACACGAAACATTGCTTTTACAAATCTAGTACACACTTTCATCCATTTTTAGTCGGTGTTACGTAGCATACTATGAGCAGGATTTAGTCATGAATTTAATTTAAGTCAATACAAACACCAAGAAAATGAAAATAAAATCCATCGCCCTCTTAAATCAAATATTTTGAGTTTCGGTTTTTTTTCTCGCATTCCTTTTTGTTTCACGACGTAAATCCAAATCTACTAAATCTTATTTCGAGGCGGATTTAATCTGTCATAGCTCTCTGTTTAATAAATCCAACAACAGATTTGATAAATCCAGAAATCTGGATTTATTGGATTTGCTAAATCCTATTTAACATAAATCTAGGTTGCAACCAAACACTACTGTAAAATTCTCACTCAACAATGAAAATTCATCATAAAACCCTCACTTATGTTTTTTCACTTTTATAAAATTTTCATTGGTTAATTGCGGCACGCGTAAATACAACAGTTTAATAGTTCAAAAAATAACAAATGGGTGAAAGATTTTGTAAATAGCAATATTTCGTGAATTATGTTGTGATTATCCCTGTGTGTAAATATGCATGTTACGTTTGAGATATGTAAAAACATAAGAATTGTGTGCTAAACATGTAAATGCTCCTTTTTTAAATGCAAAATGACAAACCTAGCACAAAAATCTTATGTTTTTATTGGCCCCCGGTGGCAAACAAGATTAAAGAGAATTGTGTTAAGACGATTTGGTGGTTGACCATTTGATGACCAAGTTAGGAGGGTAGATGTTCAGAGTGTCAAACAAACCTTTTTATTCTTCTATTGATATCCTCATTTATGCATTCTCCTTGCTCCTTTCATAATAACAATTCCTCAAGGATATTTGTTTTCAAGGGATATTCATACAAGATCATGAATGTAAAATAAATTTTATCCAAATAGAAAAAGAATCACTGAATAGTTCTTGAATAATGTTGACACTTTTATAACAACTACATTTTAACTTTTGAGTTACCTATATCAGCGTAGGTTTCGGTGTTCAAGTCCAAAACACAAAAATTGAGCAAACTTAACATCTGACAAATTCAGATATGATTTATATCGTCGGGGATTTCAAACTGATTATTGGATTTAAACTTCACATGACGAGTTTGACCTTATAAAACTCAGCTCTGCTCATTCGACGAGATATGATTCTCAACTTGAATTTGACTCAATTATATTTGAAGAAATGATCTTCGTTGGGGTAAGACATCATTATCGGAGTCAAATGGAAAAAGAGTCATCAAATGACAGATCTCATACGTTTTATGAATTATTGAATGTTATTCAAAGACTAATACGGTAGGGTTGTACATCCCATTCTGAGTTATCTGTAGCTCTCCAAATGTTGAAATTAAAATAGAGTTTAACATGTCCTGTGAATGTTTCAATCAGTTTACAAGATTATTGAAAGAGACAAATCCAAAAAAAAAATTTAGTTCTAAAAGATTTATACATAACGAAAAAGCAATTCTCAAAGTTATGGTTAAAATCACAGAAGATTAATTGTGTAAACGGATGTATGTTATTTTATAAGTCCAGTGCAACAAAAACTCAGTGCAGGTTCTTTCACTCTCCTAGATTCAAACTCACATTAAAAAAAATAAAAGACAGATTAAAGTTTCATACAAGCATCTCTTCTATCTACCACTTATTTCACATGTTCAGAAACCATGTTTCTCTATGCATATTACTCTACATATGATGTGGCATCGTAGCAGATCAAATGAAATCAATTCAATAAGTCATCCTGCGGATGGAGAGGAATAGAGATATTTTAATCGCACGCATCCTGAATTTGTTGCGGAGGCACGTAACGTTAGACTTGAGTTATGCTTTGTGATTTCTCACGAACAGTCATACCGCATCGCGATACTCTTATTGATCAGTGATCATTACATCATACAATCTTCCACTTGAGATGTGCATGATAATGTCACTTATTCCTGACATTGATTATATTAACTTCTAGTAGCCCTAAAGGTGAGATTGATGTATATTTGCAAACGTTAATAGATGAGCTGCAAATTCTTTGGGAAAGAGGTGTCATGACATATGAAATTCCATAAACTATTTTTTTAATGAAAGCATCATTAATGTGTACAATATGTGATTTTTCGGCATATGGAATGTTATCTGGGTTGAGCACTACGAGAAAGTTAGTTTCGTTTCAACATGACAAAAATTTTATGGCTTGACTGTCAAGCATATTTTTTAAATGTTGAATATCATTCAAGAAAAATAACTAAGCTTTCACAAAAAAGAAAATTGAGACATTAGTGTCACCTCAAACAGTAGTTGGAAATGATTTATTCCGGATTGTTGGTAAAATTCCAAAGATCACTGAATGTCTCGAACTTTCTTCACATCGTAAACCAGACTTTGGTGTTACTCATAATTGGACAAAAATGCTTATGTTTTTGGACCTGTTTTACCATAAGAATAATATGATCAGACATAATTTAACATCATAAATACAGAGAAAATTTTCTTTGATAATATCTTTAACACTATGATGGATATTAAAGACAAATCTAAGGATAAAGTAAATGTCAGAGTGAATTTGAAGGATATTTGCAATGGAAAGGAGTTAAAGATACAGGAAACTATTCTTGACAAACTTATAAAGCCTCAGTAAAATATTATTTTACATTGACGCAACGAAGATCAATTTATGAGTGGTTCCAAACATTAAAATTCTCTAGCAAATATGGTTCAAATTTGAATCGTTATGTTGATATGGGAGCAGAAAAGATATTTGAAATGAAAAGTCATGAATGTCATATTTTCCTGCATAATCTGATACCAACAGTGTTAAGCTGTTTGCCAAACAAAATGCTTAATCTATTGATTAAAATTAGTGTGCGCTTCAGGGATTTATGTGCAACTCATTTAAAATTTGATATCGTGCGACAGTTAGAAGCAAGCATTCCAATAATATTGTGCAAGCTTGAAAGAATATTCTCATTTGATTTTTTTGACTTCATGGAGCATCTGCCGGTACATCTAACACACGATGTATTAATTAGCGGTTTAATTCAGTATTGTTGGATGTATCCGCTTGAGAGGTAATAACCCTTGCAATTTATAGTTATTTATAAAGATTATCAAATTGTGCTAAAAAAATTGTTTACTGATTTTTGAACAAAATGAAGAAAATTGTAAAGAAAGCTCGACCAGAAGGCTCAATATGCAAACTATATTTATTGCAGAAGACTACGACTTTCTGCTCTTATTACTTTGGGGAAGAAAAACCCACGAAAAAGTTACTAGGTCGTCTATAGCTGAGGCGATCGCGTTGCTCTACATGTGAGCACTGCTCTGTCTCTCTCATTCATGCTGCGCTCGAATAGTCCCAACAGACCTTATTTATACCTCATACTCGAAATTGTATCATCTCTCATCATATTTAAGCTCCCTCTAACATTCATCAAAATCAAGCATCAAATGTGAATCCAATATTTTTTCGAAGTCAGACATTAGTAAATCCCTCTTTATAATCAAAGGATTTTTTAAATTTTAGTAGATAAGTTAGATTATAAGTTGGATGAACTTTTTCGAAATATATTATACCAAATTTTAAAAACTAATTTTCATAAGCATGAGGTATTATAAAAAAAATTAAATTTATGAAGTTAAATTGTATTATTGTATACCTTGCATTGTGACATTTTTAATAAAGAATAATGAAAATATATTATTTTTATATTAATGATTAATTAAGTATAAAAATATGTCCATGACATGTCATATCTTATTTTTTTCAATTATATCGTGTTCCAGTATCGTGTCGTGTCGTGCCGCGTCCGTGTCTGTGCTTCATAACATATCACAATTATTTGCACTAGAAGACCTCATTCCCCTGACCCTAGTCCCGCATCAGCATCATCTTCTTCGTTTGATCCTCCTAGTGATTTTGATTTACCTATTGCTCTTCGAGGAGGTGAACATCAATACGTCTATTGAAATTCCTCTTGTGTTAACTATGATTAGTTATCTTCTACTTCTTTCTCGTTTATTACTTCCTCGACTCTGTTGAGGCCTCGAGATCTGTTCAGCAATCCCTATCTCATTTTTGGTGGCAAGCTGCGATGCTTGATGAAATGTATGTCTTAACTGAAAATGAAACTTGGGTACTGGTTGAATTACCCTTTGCTAAAAAATTTCTTGGTTGTAAATGGTTATTTGCAGTTAAGTTTCATTCAAAAGGATCTTTAGCACGTCCTAAAACTCGGTTGGTTGTTAAGGGCTATGCTCAAATTTATGGGGTTGACTACCTGGACACGTTCTCTCCGGTAGCTAAATTGACTTTTGTTCGCCTAGTCATATCCTTAGTTACAATGAATAATCGGCTCCTATACCAACTTAATGCAAAGAATGTCTCTTGCATGATGATTTTTTAGAAGAGGTTTACATGGAGCAACCTCCTAGGTTTGTTACTCAGGGGGAGTCTGGGAAAATATGTCTTCAGAAGTCGCTATATGGATTGAAGCAAAGCCCAAGTGCATAGTCTAGTAGAAGAGTTTAGGATGCAGAAGAGTAAAAGTGATCGTGTTGTATACTACAAGAAATCTGCTTCTGGGATCAATTTGTTGGTGTTGTAAGTTGATAACACTATTATTACTGGAAATGATGTGTAAGAATTCTTATCCTTGAAATCATTTCTTCAAAATTAGTTCAACACTAAAGATCTGGGTACCTTCAAGTACTACTTTGGGATTGATATATCAAAAAAGAACAAGAAGGGTATTTTTCTATCTCGTGGAAGTTTGTATTGGATTTAATTCAAAAAACAAAAAAATTGGTAAAAAAATTAAAACTGCCTCACAATGACTCTGATGCTTCCTAATCAGTAACTTATCAAAGATAGAGAGCCTTTTAATAATTTTAAAAAATATAAAAAAATTAGTGGAAAAATTAAGCTCTCACAGTGACTCGCCCTGACATTGCGTATTCAGTTCGCACTACAAGTCAGTTCATGTCTTCCTTCACAGTCCATTATTGGTCAGCTCTGAAACAAACACTATGTTACCTCAAAAGAGCTCCTCAAAAAAAGCTTTTATATCAGGATCATAGGCATAGAAATATTGAAAATTTCTTTTATGGAGATTTTAGGTAAATGCTAAGATTGATTAGAGATTCGCTACTAGATATTGTTATTTTGTTGGTGGTAATTTGGTCTCATGGAAGAGTAAAAAAAATAAAATGTAGTGTCACGATCCAATACAGAATCCGATTATCAAGCAATGGCACAAGCTTCGAGTGAATTGATGTGGGTTTCCCAATTCCTAACTAAAATGGGTTATGAGATGACGGTTCCAGCAAAGTTGTAGTGTGATAACCAAGCTACAATTTATATTGTTTGAAACACTATCTTCCATGAACAAACTAAGCATATTGAGATAGATTGTCATTTTGTTCATGACAAGATTTGACAAAACTTTATTTCTACAACTCATCCAAAAATTGAGGAACAACCATGAGACATTTTCACAAAGGCCCAAAATGAAGCTATGATCACTTATATTTGTAAGTTGGGCCTGATAAATATCCATGTTCCAGCTTCGGGGATATTAGGTGACCTAATTTGAGAAGATCTAATTACAGGATTTTTTAGAGATATTCCTAATCGATAGAGATAGAAGTGCATATAAATATGTAACATATGCTTTCAACTAAGCAAGAAGAAGAAATATAGTTTTCCCATCACGATATTCAAAAATATAGTAAAACGAAAGATTCATAATACTTCTATATTAGGAAGCTTGATATTAGGTAACCTAATTTGAGAAGATCTAATTACAGAATTTTTTTTATATTAGAGATATTCCTAATCTATAGAGATAGAAGTGTATATAAATATGTAAAATATGCTTTCAACTAAGCAATAAGAAGAAATATAGTTTCCCCATCACAATACTCAAAAAATATAGTATAATGAAAGATTCATAATTTTTAGAGCCTAGATCATAACAAGTATAACCTTTATAAGGATTTTGTAGCAAAAAATGCATTGTTAATAGATTAAGCTAAATTTTTATAAAATTTCATGTGCTGGTAGATGGACAACGTAAACACAATCAAATGTGTAAAAATGATTGTAGTTCAGATGCTTCCTAAAGAGAAGATAATAAGATGATTCAAATTTCAATATATGATAGAAAATCTATTAATTAGATAAGTCGCTATATGTCTCAGAATTTAGATGTAACTTAAAAATCCAGCGAAAAAGTTCAAACAACATTTAAGAGATGGCAATTTGTACATTAATCATTGAGAAGAAAATCCCTTGTTTTAAAGAAAATCATGAAATTGAAGTGACATATATTCTCCCATAGAGTCAGATCCCAGTGTTTTGATGTGAGATCAAAATTGAGTCTCAACTCTCAGACAAAAAACACTTCAAATTTCTTGTTATAATAATTGATGAATGTCGAGAGATGTTTGTAATTTGCGAGTGAAATAATAAAAGTAATACCACATACATCACTCTGAATTAAATCATAATTATATTTTGGCATAAATATCATGTGATGAAAAAGGACTTGCTTTTCCTTATTTTACATGTTGAGCATTAAGTGAAGATAAGAAGTAAATTCATATTTCTTTCTCAACAAATTGAAGTTCATTAAATGAGATAAAATAGTAATATTTCAATGGCCTTAGAGATAGAGTGCATTATTTTGATTTTATATAGTACAAAATAACGAATAACCGTAGAGATAGGGGAACATGGATAGGAGCATATTATTTTGATTTTATGTAGTGCAAGTCAATAAATAACCTTAGAGATAGAAGGATATAAGGAAAATAGTCCCTATGAGTCTTTTCTCTATCGGCTAATATTGCACAATGTAGCCATTACAAGAAAATAAAACATCACAATTATTATCTATTATTTTTCTAATTGAGTCGAGATTATTAGAGAGCGTTCAAGATATGAAAATTTCTTTCACAAAATGCTTAATATCTCTCTCAATTTGATAGGTAATTTACAATAATTAGCAATTTGAATAGAAGATTATCCATGATATAGTGCGATAATAGGAAGAAGAAGTATCAATCATATGATTCAAAGCATCAAAATTCACAAACTAGTAAAAAAAGAGTATTCATACCTCAAATCCTCAAAGTTGATAGGGCTTTAATAATTAATTGCTAAAGAGATTTAGGAATTACCTTAAGTTTGTCTACCATTGCTAAACCAACAACTTGACTAGTCACAGTTGCCTAATTAGAATTTGGCTATTGATTCTGAAAATATTTTCAACACTTTTTAATCATGTACATATGATTTTTAAAATAATTGTGATATTTATTTTGATACTTGACAACAATATGTCTAAAATCTTTATGAGTATAGTATTATGTATGTCACATATCATTTCCCTTATTCATCCTATGGGCAAAGTATGCAACAACATTTTCATGCATTTGATGTTATTAAAGCATAATTTGTGTCAAAAGTCACGAATTAGTTCTCTTAAGCATTCATCCATAGAAGGGAACTCATCAAATTAAAACAAACAACCTAAAATGCAAGATCAAGAATTGATCTATTTTGATTTGTTCGTGAACCACTGGAACAACCAAAATAAAATGAGATAATATTATAGAATAAATTATATTTACCAATTCATTCATAAATTTTGAAGCAAAAAGAAATAATCATGAATTAAGAGGCTTCCTTAGGATTAATTACCAATCTCGCAATCTCGCATTCTAATTGAAAATGTTTAGCTAAAATATCTTTATTGTATAATTTTCGTAAATACTCCCACACAAATTTGACTATCATACATGATCTTAGATTGAAATAAGTTGTATGATCAATGGATCCTAAGATCCAAGCCATAACACTTGCAAATTTATTTCGTCACTCAGATAATTTTGGCAATTCAAATAGTGTGGGATCACACCCATCAATAAGTTCACATAATTCCTTTCACATAGAAATAATCAAAATTAAAATTTCCATAAATAGATTGTACTTGTGAGCCGCCCATCAAAAAACAAATCAAATTATTTGTTGTCATATTTGACGCATTTGCCATGCTAATAGATTGGATCCTGTTAAGAGATGGGTAAACCCTTAGTTCAAACAACGCATGTGGGGTAAGTGGTCGAGTGGATGGTCTCGATTTGGAACACAATTTAATCAAACAAAACAATCAACTCAACTTTTGAAAAAAGGGTGAATAAAAAATGCAAATAATGTGGCTATTGTGCAAGCACAAAAACAAACCTTCACATGAGTGAGGGAAGATAGAAGGGTAAATAGTGGTTGAAATATATGTGTGGCAAGGGAGGCAAATCTCCTCAACGATTCACTGGCTCAGTGCACAAAATATGAGCAAGAGGGGGTAGGTCTTTGCAAGCAAAATGTTCTTATGACGTAAAGGAGGTGGCCAGAAGACGGGCTTCGACAATATTGGGATCACACAAAAATGAGATTTGGCATAGAGGAATCAGGCGACAAGCAAGCTTCAATGCAAGCAGCAATAGTAAAGATTATCATGAGGGCAAACACTTGTTTAAACGCATGAATGAGCACGATCCATACAAGCTCTCCATGGATCCTCACAGATCTTCCAAACAATACAATAGATAATGATGAATTGTTGTTGGTTGGCTGAGCGAAGCAATATGAAAACAAGAAGACAGACTTCATGGGTTCTTTGAAAAAACAAAGATAAACATTTTGTTTCCAGCGAATAATGAAAGACAAACACAATCCTAATAATCTTTAGGAGAGATAAAGACAGATGATTTAGTGCCACAGCCATAAGATGACAAACAGAGTTATGCATGAATTGCTTGCCGTCCACTGGAGGACTTTAATCATGACATAGAAAACAATCAATAACGTACAATTGAGTGATTTATTTAATCAAAATTGTCCAAATAAAGCATAAATAATTATTTTTCTAATTTATTAATATTTTCAGTCATGCTAATTAAGTATCTTATTTGTAGTCTAATTTATAGGAATGAAGAGAATTAGAAACAATATTTTCTTTCAGTTTAATTTCTCCAAACCAAAGCCTAAAAGGTAAAATCTTGAGAATGGAATTCGAAACAGCATATTATACCTTGCCAAATAGATATGCAGCTAATGCATTGAATGCTTGAGAAGCGCCACTAAAGTTGAAACCATCCTTCCCTGGTATGGTTGTTTCAGCAACATGGTAAGGCTGTCATAAAAATAAATCGTAAAGGAATTCTAGAATTGGAAGATTAAGGAGTGTGCAATGGCACTGCAAGCAATCACATATACTTTAAAAGTAAGAAGCCATATATTTAAGAATATGTTAAGGATAAACTTAAGTCGAATATGAGCTGTATAATGATAATGAATTTTGCAGAAACAAAAGTTTTGCAGACATCATGATGAATAACATTTGCCAAAAAGCTAACAAAGTTATCAAAGATACTCTCAATTTAAACCCATCGTGTGCAAAACCTTGCTCACACCTCACTGTACTTTCAGTCTGCAAAATGATATCAAATAGAAGCCCAAAAAAAATAATTGCTAATCGTGTTCATCAATTCTTAACTAAAAATGCTTAAAAAAAAGCTTATGAACAAAAAGAAAAAAAAAAGAATGGAAGATACCTCCACTTCTCTGATCACATATTGATCAGTTTGTTTTACAAGCCGAAAACTGATGGTCTCAAGATCCGGAACTTTCAAAATGCAAAAAAATAGAGAAAAAACAATTAATATAAATATAAGAAGGATTTTTTCATTTTTTTTTCTTTTTTTTTTAACAAGGATTTAGATACAAAACAATTAGACTTAACAAACTGGTTGAAAGAAAAGTGGATGCATAAGTTAGAAAGTAAAAGAAGTTCCTTGCAAACTCCCCATGCATGCATAAACGTTAATCATTTCAATGTTATTGTTTACATTGAACTAGAAGGTTGTTAAATATTCATCGAACTGTCCAGCAGTTGTGAAGTTGTGCTTAAAAATAAATCATACAGGATAACTCTTTAATGAATTAGAAATACTACGTGGTTTTGTATGTGTTATCAACAATAATCTAAACTGAGAATTTTAACTGATCAAAACTTAGCAGCTGCAAAAACTTAAAATTTACTTTCCATGCAAAGCAAATCAATTGACACTTGGCATTAAATAAAGTCAAATGTCATAGGAAGAGTTTAGGGCATAGGATTTAAGGTTTAGGGTTTTTTTTTTTTTTTTTAAAAGGGTTTAAGGTTTATTTAAGGTTTAGGGTTTAGAGTTTAGGAGTTTATGTTTTAGGGTTTTAAGCTTTTAGGATTAAAGCTTTAGGTTTTAGAATGCTGGGGTTTAGGGGAGTTCTTAGGGTTTAGAGTTTAAGGTCTGGGATTTTAGGATTTAGGGTTTAAGGTTTAGGGAGTTTAATACATAAAAACACAAAATTAATGATAAAATTAAATTTAATCATATTATTTAATGGTGATATAATTTATAAAATTTTATGATACCATTTTTTTTTCTGTTTAGTTAGATGCAGGTAAAATAAAGTAAATGTATTTTAAATACTTATGAACTGTTTAATTGTGGCGAAATGGAATGCATGGTTTTTATTTTTCATGTTAACTAGCTATATATCATTTAATTTTTTCTAAGCTTATATATTTAATATTTAAAGTCATTTTTTTATATAATATTTTAAAATTAAATTTATTTTCCAAAAATATATTAAATTAAAAAAAATTATATAATATTTCATAAGATTTGCATCAAACACTTGCTACATAATTTTCATTTAAAAAAAAAAATTAAAAAGACCAATAATTTCATTAAACTTGTATAGACAATATTTGTAAGTTATGTTGCACCTCATGAATAAAAAATATTGCTAGCTCAACAATAAAGAATGGTGTTAGTATGACAATGAAATAGAATTTAATAGCCGTGGTATAATAAAGCCAGAGAAGATGTTCCACAGTCCATAAAATGCTGAAGAAACTATGGAGGTGATGTTCTAATTGAGAGTTGAGCCTACTGCTATCATTCCATAGCACATGAAGTACATAGATGTGAAGAACATGAAGAACAATTCCCAGAAAAAAATCGACAATTGCACGTACATTCAAACCTAAACATGGAATAAACTATACTACCATGGATAATAGCTTGGATTAAGACATGCATGTAAAAATATAAGTTTAGGTGTTAGATATATAAATAATTAGGCATTGCATGGTATGTATGTAAGTCTTCCTTTATCATTAAAAGCTTTCCTCAGCAGGAGTCAGTCTTTGGTCATCATCCTTACGAGTCATAGCTATTTTTAGGATAACTTGCTAGTAAATTGTCGGAATCTCATGTTTTTGGTTTCATTCAAAAATTTTAAGAGCCGTGATCTCTTCCAGCTACATCGTGCGCGCTGACAAGGCATGCGCCTCCGAGCCATGTTGGAAACCAGCTTCGTGTGCAAAGAAACCTCAATCTCACCCAATCGGTGGGCTAACTCCCTGTGATCCACCTGAACTACTCAAGTCTCACCGTCGCTTTCCCCGTGATCCACCTGAACTACTCCGAGGAGAGCAAGAGGTTTTTAGGATGATCAACCATGCCGCCCTCAACCGTCTCCCTCCGTCGCTTTCTTTTCAATCCCTATCGACATTGTAGGAGCCTCGCTTAAGCTTGGTTGACACCGTCGCCCTCCGTACCTGAGACAATCATATCAAAAGCATAAAAAGAGTCGTCCGTAAAAAACACCTACACACCCATCTTCCTTAGCAAGTCGGACACAGTAGGCTCCTACAGATGAAGTCGCAACAACGAGGGAGCACTAATGGGTGATGGGGCAATTTGGTCCCCTTTCAAGCTTGGGGCAGCACAATAGGCTGGGCCATTAAGCCTTAGGCCACATCGGTCGATCGTATACAGGCGGCTACTTGTTGGGTGCTTCTAGCAATTGGCCTGGCGCTTGCGGCGACTGGCTCAACACTCTTTTGGACCGTCCTGAAAGAACCTACCTGACCTGATGTGAGAGCCTTCTCTTCTTCACCACAACTTTCTTCACCGAAGGGTCGAACGAGAAAGAACCGGAAGAAAGATTGTCAACCGACCAGCTAGAAGTTGACCCACCCAGGAATCATCCATCTCGAAAACCGATAGACTAGGGGATCCACCGAAACGGATGGTGACCACTCAGAGGATAGTAGATGGAGAGAAGACTTATTGAGAACGTGCTAACTAAAAGATGATTCGTCTGAGCCATGCTGACAAACGTCTGCCAACAACCAAAATATTAAGGGCACAACCAACCTTGTACAAATGATTTCTATAAATACAAAAACAGTGAAGGGGAGAGGATCAATACAAAAAGAAAAGGACTTGCATGCTAATATATTCTCTTATCTCTACACTTTATTCATTGGGTGTGATTCACGAACAAATTTGGGTTCAATATTATATTAAATCTCTAAATTAACAAAACAAAAAGATTCTATGATCAGGAACCTAAAGAACCAACATTACTTCTAACTTCCTCAATCCGTTTAGACTATACTGTTGATTCATTTTTATATTTACATTTAGTTTGAGTATGCAGCAACTTATCAGTTGAGAGTAGCTTAGGAGGAACTCAAATGATGAACCACTTCTCTCTTCCTAAATCTTCAAATTTCCTTTCAGACTTTGGAATGGATAGTGGATCACAGAAAAAATCAAGTTTTATATTTCATCAAAAGATTGGGGTACAGGGAAACAATGAAAGAGATAGAAATTTTTTAATTCACAATGAGTGAGGAAGCATGGGAGTGGCGGTAAAAGACAAGTCTCCAACTATTTGAAAAGGAAGATAAGTCTTGTTCGATTAGAAGAATGGGAACCTGCCATATGCGAAATAAAGAGCAAAAAAGGAGATTTTGGGTTACCTTAGGGCCGGAGTGTGTTGTGGTGGCTCGAGAAGGTTAGATCTTTGGCCTCTTCCTGCTCGTGTGAACCGATAAAAAGAGAAGGGGCAAAGGGGCTTCGGCACGCTTCATCCTTGGCTTGTCGTTTGCGTACCACAGAAGGAGAAAGAGAGAGAGAGCAAGAGAAGCAATAGAGAAGAGCGAAGTGAGGCAAGCAGAGAAGAAGAGTGTGGAGAATTACGTAATGCCAGCGAGTACTTCGAAATGGGAGAGGAGTTTTGGATTTAATGGGGCCGTTAGGGCGTTTCGCCGAAATATCCCATAAGAAAGAGAGAGATTTCACGAGAGCGGGGACGAAAGGATTTGCTCAGCGGGTGAACTCAATTTTTGCTCGATTCGAGCATAATTAATTTACACACAAAAGCCCCTTATCATGAATGCTAAATTCATAGTATTTTTACTTTATAGCTTACCAAACATCAAAATTTTTAATATTCATGTATTTATTTTAGTAAACACTACTAAAACTGTCACCCAAACAGTCCCTTAGCATTAAACTATAATTATTTTTCCCAACCGTAAAAGTAACATGTAACGTATCAAATTATCAGGCCGTTTACACAGCTTCAGTAGCCTACAGAATATGCCTACAATTGAGAAACATTATCAAACAAATGCATAGATATTTAGCCTCAACAAACTATAGAAGAAGATGCTTGATAAGAAAAAAGAATAAATAGGATGGTTGGTGATATGTTTCCGATATCTAGGTCCATCCCCAAAGCTATTATTTAATGACGTGTAATTTCAAAATGATAAAAACTAACAACAATTCCAATAATATAGCTTATGATGCTTTCACATGTTTGCTGCATGAAATACAGCAGGAGAGACTAGATATTTAGCCAGTACTAGAATCAAGAGCATCATCAATATAAAATTTCAAGGGAAATTTGCATACCTACCACACAATTCTTATGTATTTACATATCTAACAACCAAGATTTGATATTTATACTTATAACACCTAAGTCTCATAAACATGTGCATGAAAAAATGTATTTCAATTTTAAAAAGATAGTGATAGTGATATTTTTTATATGATTTTAAAAATTTGAGTGATAGGCATATAAATGTAATTGCTTGGGTGTTAGATGTGTAAATACATAAGAATTGTACGGTGTGCATGTAAACGCACCAATTTCTAACAGCTCGTTGTTGAAAAATCCAACATAATGCTCAATTGGAAACTATTATTTAATATTTATGTTTTGTTCCTTTCTCTTTTTATTTCTAAGAGAATAGTCAGTTTGTCCATCGTCGTATACTTCTTTTTTTTGAATAAGTCCCTCTTCTAGATCATGTGAATGATCAAAAAAAGAGAGGAATTTGAAAAGACGGGCATACGACAAAGACGACAAATGAGAAAAAGAGAACGTGGAGAGCTTATATGCGATAAAGCTTGCAAAGATAGGTCGACTATGTCTGCCCAATCAAGATTAGGCAGAAGCGACTTTAACCAATATCCGCGAAAGAATACCTATATAGACCACCCACAACCAGCGATTCAGATGTGTTTGTCTGTTATGGGGTTTAGAGTGTTCCCAAGGAAACGTATCTCACTTTGTTAATTGCATTTTCGAGATTGTCCAAGAATACTCTTAATCCAAAGAGTTTTGCTTAAATTTAAAGTAACAACTAGCACAGGATTATCAAAGGATGTTTATTTCGCATGGGAATGTTTCGATGCCTTCAAAGCTCCCATTGAGTCATGGGGCGGAGAGTGAGTCTCTCACAGTCCCACATAGGTAACGAACTCATCGGCATACGGAGCGTGCAAAACAACCGAATCATTCTGACGGGGAATCCAAATACTTCAAAGCATATCTGGGCCATAAGGGCAGAAGATAAATCATCATATCCCGAACTGTGGGCAGCTCATCGATAATCGGGCTATCAAGATGATATCAACGACAGCAAGAGGAGTGACAGGGCTCAAAGTGAATAGTCAAAGGAATGGAGTGGTCCCTAACAAGTAGAGGTAATCAAGTCAGGGCACCATGGACCCGTCATACTAAGCCATTAGAAGTCTAATTTTACCTAGTCGCGAAGGTAGCCGACCCAACACGTCCAAAAATCCCTGGGCAACATTCCGTGAATTGCGTTGTTCGCGGGAATCTCGATAGTCTTAAGGTCAAAGGAACAAAACATTATCATATAACTATCAGGTGATGCTCCAAGTGGTAAGACATATACTCGTCGAAGTGGCGAGGATGCCGCTGGAAAGAAGAGAGATGGAAGTCCAACTATAAAGTTGGAAACACTCCAACAAAAGGATTTACACCTCATCTGGGTGGGAGAGACCACTAACGACCTATGCGCACTAAATAACCACCTAAATATACATCTATGTTGAGTCAGTCAGGTTAGAGAAACACGAATAGTTCTCCTCAGGACATACAAATGATGAAGTTATATATCCCTAAGTGTGAAGGCCCTATTAATTAAGACTTAGGTTAAGGTAATGTTATGCAACTCATTTTAAATCCGGTCTAAAATCTATGCAAGCAAATAAAAACAGATTTTTGAAGTCCTGACAATTTTACTCCTAAAACTTTAATTATCTTAATCTTTTATTATTAGAATTTTGAGTATAAAATTTATATTTTAAGATCCTTAATGTGCCTAGATTATAATTTTTGTAGAACCCTAGATCAATCAAAAATAAATAAAAGAAAAAAATTCAAGCATATAAACATGTAAAAAAGACAGTAAACAAGCAAAAAATAATGAAAGGCTGGTGTCGCTAGGTCAGCAACATATCCCAGAAAAGAAAAAGACGGGCAGACACCGCATAAGTACACGTCTGGTCCTAATTTTATACATAAATAAGATTTAAAATTAAGGTAGGGACACGAATCTGCTGCTCCTGGTCCCCGTCATGTGGTTTCATCCCATGGCGTCTCGAAACTCGTGCACGTACCTTATTTCGAATACAAGACTCTCATAGAACTCTAAAAACACAGAGGAAAAAGAGAAAAAAAGAATTGAACCTGCATGAAAACAATGTTAACGGGAAAGCAGACAAACATGCAGCATACAATGAGCCGTGACTTTTTATCGGAGGAATTAAATGCCACCTGAAAGCAAAATGTTAGTATAAATCATCACGCGCTATCTCTTTAATGGTAGATGTGTGTGTGCAGCAGAAGAACGCCCTAATATATTATCATAAATATCAAACATGCAAGCACACCAAAAAGACATAAAAGTGACGCTTAGTTAGATCAATCAAATCAACAGAAAACAGTAGCAAGAGGCGTCGAAAATACTATATAGCATCCCAATTCTAACCTAGCACACAATCAAACAAGAAGGTGTCCTAACCATCATTTAAGTGCTCAGGTTAAGTCTCCGGGTATGTATGACTTTGACTGGGTCGCGATACCGGTCACATCCTAAAAATCAAAGAGATTTAAAGGGTGTCACCCATAATGAATTTTGAAAAGAATTGGTCTTACATATGGTCAAACTTGCTACATGCATAATTTTAAAATTATGGCAAATGTAACAAGTCGAAAATATATTTTTTTTTTTGTTTTAAAATAAGGGTCATTAAATACAAACCCGTAACATGCAAGACAACATGAGTTAGATCTCTTGAATCCTTAGCACAATTATACTCGTTTTAATTCTTATGTGATAACTCGTATTGCTCACCGGGATTCATCTGGTGAGCAATGTTCGTTATGACATCGCGACCAACATGGGGGGTCACTCACTTATCGAGCATGGCTTGCTATCCATGCAAGCATACAAATGCAAATACAAACAATCATACGATAAAACAGTGTGTCGTAGAGGCAGTAATTCAGGAGCTGGCGTGCCATGAAGACAGTGGCCTAAAGAAATAGGTGTGTCCTGGAGGCAGTGACCAACATGATGGGTGTATCATGGAGACAGTGACCCGAAAGTATGGGTGCACCGTGAAGCAACAGTTTAAAGGATGGGTGTGTCGTAGTGACCGTGACCTAAAAGGGCGGGTGTGTCGTGAATGCAGTGACTTGAAATGTTGAGTGTGCACTGGTTGCAATGACTCGAAAGAGTGGGTATGTCGTGGAGGCAGCAACTTAAAGGATGGGTGTGCCGTGGAGATACTGATCCAAAAGAGTGGGCATATCGTAAGGGCAACGAACCAAAGTAAGTGTGTCATAGAAGCAGTGACCCAAAAGGGCAGGCGTGTCGGGAAGGCAGCAACCCAACAAATTTGTGTGTCATGGAGATAGTGACTCAAAAAGTGGGAGTGTCGTAGAGGCAACAGCCCAAATGATGACCTACGACAGTCTGATGCAATGTCGTAAGAAGAGAAGGTGAAGTGATTCTCACTGGGGATAATTACACACTGGGTGGGCTTGATATGCAAACCGTCTGGTCACATAATATGTGAATGTGTGGATTAAGTGTGTGAGGCACCAATCCAAATGCACACAACTTTAAACATACAAGTCATGGGCATGCAAAATGTCATGCAAGACAATCATGCGGAAGTGCACAAGTGTAAGTGCGAACCACTTATGACGTGATGTTAAGTGACATAAGAATGCCACGAAGCAGATATATACAGTAATGTGCCGATAGGAGGCATAAAAACTCGTTGCGAGCATATGAGGGAACATGCTCAAAGGTGCAAGACAAGAGTGCAAGTGACGAATGTGCTAATGCAAGATCATGTAATCAATACTAATGCACATGTAATATACACACTATGCAAGTGGAATCGGTTGTCCGACCCGATGGGTGGACCGAGATGATCAACCCGGGGCAACGTAACCAACGGGCTCAGTCGGGCAACGTAACCAACGGGCTCAGTCGGGCTAAGGTGCCCGACTATACCAAATTAATTGGCCAACCAGGTCAAGACAACTAGTTGGACCAAATTGATCGGTAGACCGGGTCGGGGCCGCTTGTCGGACCTAGGTGGTCGATCAACCAGGTTGAGGCGGCCGAACCTAAGTGATCGATTGACCGGATTGGGGTGGTCGGTCAAGCATACGTGATCGGTTGACCAGGGTTGTCGATCGAACCTACGTGATCGGTCGATCGGGCAGGCGCAGCCGATCGAACCTACTTGTTCAGCCGATTAGGCCGTGGGGCCGGTCAGACCTTAGTGATCAGTCTACCGGGTCGAGTTGGTTTTGACCTCATTATTGGTGAGATCTTTCTTTCCTCTTAGTGCTTAGGATCTAGCTATATGATTTTTCCTTTAACTATTCTAGAAGACTAGAAATGAAACCCACCTACATAGAAATTCAAATAATTTCCTAGCTCTCTTTGGAACCCCATATGGATGGTCATAAACCTCAAACGCTTGGAAGGTTATGACCAACTTGTGAGGATTCAAGCATGAGTTCTCATAAGGTTTGCAAACCCTAGGACAACTTTGGTTGGTCCAGTCATCCACACACTCACTTGAACCTACCAATTTCGTTTGGCCCACTCAATACACCCTTTTGAATTCTTGAGCAAACTCCTAGGGATGGTCCTGAGCCTTCCCCAACTCGTGGGGATGGTTGGGAACAACCTATGGAGGTTTCAAAATGAACTCTTAGGGAGTTACGAGACTCTTCTTTCCTCTTAGTGCTTAGAAAACTTCAAATAAAATTAAATTGGACGTATTTTGACTCGATCGTCGACGAGGTTGACCGAACTGCCTCGAATGACAAAATAGACCACTTTGACGTGTCTGAAACATCAATTTTAGCTAGGAATGACATCTATTTTGATATGATTTCGTGCAGGTTTGAGTTGTGTTTGAATTGGCAAATTTTAAGTGAAATATTAAAAAAACAAGTGAAAAAAAGTAAAATACATAAACTCACGTACGCAAAACACCCGTCCGTCCCCTTCCTTCCCGTTAGCGAAACCGACCCGGCCGCAAACCCTAGCCGAGTCAAACGCACTCTCCTCTCCTCGTGAAGCTTCAGTCGGAGGTCCCTCTCCCCATGCCCTGGCTAAAAGCTTCCACCTGCACCACCTACCCTCGCCACGCTCTCTGCCGCCCCTTGTCGCCACTCGCCCCGTCCTTGTCGCGCTCGGCTCACCGCCCGGATAGGTAGAGGTAAACACTTCTCTCCCCTGGCTATAAAAACCCCACTTGGGGTAAGTTTTTTTGGTTGGCAAAAATTTTGGTGTGAGGGGCAAATGCTGCTGAAAATTTTCTAGGCTTGTTCTTGCATTCCCTTTGGGCTTGGCTTCAAGAGGTAGTCTCTTCCCTTCTCTTTTCTCCCCTATTTCATATCCCCTCTAATGCTAGTTCATATAAAAATGTTGGCTTAAAAAAATAAAAATAAAATAAAGAGAAAAGAAATGAGAGGTGGAATATTGTCGCAAGGCTTGAACCAGGCTACGATTGTGCTTGTTTGTTCTATGATAAGTCTTCAGTAAGTCATTTTTAGTTTGAACAAGAGTTAAGCTACTATTTTGTGCTATTTGTTTCATGGTAAGCTCTGCTACTGTTTATTAGCCCATCTTTCAAAGTTTGTTCTCCTTTTCAATAAAATCCATGTGAATAATATTTGTAAATTGATCCTCATGAGCTATTTGCTTATGGGGGTTCGTTCCTTTTATTTTCAGTTATCTGAGCAGCATGTTTCGGTTTGGTTGAGAATTTAAATGTGGTTTTATATTGAAGTTAGTGAAGTATGGTTTAAATAACTGATTGCACTGTCATAATCACTTGCAATATCAGTGATTTGAGCAAGCCATATTGTTTGGTGTATTTATGGAGGGCTTCGAAATTTCTCTCCATTGTTGATGGTTCATAAAGAGGCAAGTTATTATTCTCTGGTTTGATATTATCATGAGTTATATTTGCATAGTCCGCAAGTGATCGCTCTCTTTCTTTGTATTTAAAATAACTCTTTGAGAC
Source organism: Phalaenopsis equestris (assembly GCF_001263595.1). Classification (NCBI taxonomy): domain Eukaryota; kingdom Viridiplantae; phylum Streptophyta; class Magnoliopsida; order Asparagales; family Orchidaceae; genus Phalaenopsis; species Phalaenopsis equestris. The sequence continues at coordinate 1,960,804 of NW_018164739.1, read as the reverse complement.
AACTTATTTTGAAGATGGCAAGGGAATGATTATTTAAAGTTGACTACGAAGATTTATGCAAAATTAGAGTTGACGCAATAAATGTTTTTCAAGAAGGTTAAATGGCACAACACAAAGAATGACTAATAACTAATAATGATGAATCAAATGAATATAATTCAGGCTTATTTTCTAAGAACGCCTTTCAAGATGATGGATGAGATAGATGACATGTAGAGGTGAGCATTTGTTCAGTTTGGATGGATCGATTTTCAAATCGGTCAAACCAATTACAACCAAAATCCAAAAAATTGAACCAATCACAGTTTTGATAAAACCAAACAGACTGAACCGAAATTTTGGTGGGCTCTAGTTTTGCTTAAATGTCTTTTTTATCTTCTCTTTTTGCTTTTTGTGATTACTGCTTCTGTTTTGCACTTTTATGGGTGGTTGAAAAATATTGTTAAGCCTAATTCAACTATTCACAGCTCCCCTCCCTAATGGCTTCTCTTGATTGTACATATAATGTCGGCTTCGCTAAATTCCCACTCTCCAGCCTCACCACTTTAGTTTTGCTTCATTGTCTCCTAGGTATTACATGTTTTTCTGGCTTGTTAACATGGCGCTACATTATGTCTATTTACAATCCTTGATGATAGCCCGCTTTTTATTCAATTAATCGAGTCTCTGCCCTCTTCATCCCAAAAATAATAAATAAAAATCAAATATCATAAACTATGTTCAGTAATTTAAAAAAATATAAGAGAATTATAGTTGAAATATCAGCCAGCCCTTCATCATGAATACCAACTCGCTTAGAGCTCTACTTTTATGTAAAATTGTTTTCTAATCATTCATCTCAATCTCAAATGGATTATAATTGCATGAAAAACAAAATGTCTACACAAAACGGAATATAAAGATTTACCTGCCATCAAAGCTTCCTCGAAATTACGGGGGGGTTCAAATCTCCGCGGAATCGCATACTTCGCAGTTTCGCCCACCAAATCACCTAATACTGTATCAAAATCCAAATAAAAAAAGAAAGAAAAAGAAGAAGAAGACGATGTAGAACAAGATGAGACTGGATTTTCCAGCAACTTCTTAGAAAGAAATCGCTAGCGGTATCGTTTTAGCGTACCTCGCTGGGTTTGGGAAAATGCTTGAGAGGCGAGGGCTAGAACAAGGGAGGACCGGGTATCAAGGGCCGGCAGAATCCCAGGAGTTCTGTCCCCTCTTTCCACCGCGGCCAATATCTTTACCGGCGATCGTCGGGTACCCGGCGCGGGTTTTGGAGGGCGAGGGATCGAGATTGGCGTCACTACCACGAGCATCATTTACTACTCTTATGTATCGTATGCTACGGGGAATTTATCGCGAGACGAGACTATAATCAAATATAGCTACAAGAACTGCGGTGTTCTGACGACTTGGCTTGGTACAGAACAATTGTATAAATTTATGCATCTAATATTTATTTATACAATATTCAAAAGTTTTAAATCGCATAATAAAATATTCCTAATATTTATTTTTTAACAAAAAGATATATATTTTCATACACGTATTTTAATATTGTTGAGAATAGGATTGTAAAGCTTCTTAATTTTATAAAGCTTGAACTCAGAACCCGATCTTAAATCAATGAATTCGAGACCGCTTGTTTATTTTGAAAAAGAGAAAAAAAATTTATTTTAAGATAATGCTATAATAAAATAATAAATATAATGGATAATTATGAGAAAAATAAAAAGAATATTTAATATTTTTTTAAAATATTTTTAATACTTTTAAAATAAAATTTTAAATATAGTATAATTTGAATATATTTTATATTAATATTTTTTTTAAAAAGAGCCGGCTTACAAGTTAACAAATCGAGTCAGTGCTAACTTGAGCTTGACTTGTAAGCTCATCGAGCTCAGTTAATGATCCGCTTATAGCTCGAGCAGATATGGGTGTGAACCCGATTTAAAGCTGATACAAGGCCGGCTCGAAATTTGATCGAAACATTTTTTAACATATCGAAATCGGATCGTAGATCGACCTAGTATATTTCAATATGATCAAGTGTGGACCGATTCAATTTTCGAACCCTTGTCACTCCGTTGAAGCAATAAAAACCTCAACAACTAAACTATCAGTACATTTCGCATGTAAAACTAAAAAATTAGGTGTATATATATGTAAATACATAAGAATTTATTTCAATCCCGATCTAATCCCGATTTAAGCCAAGGACAGATCCAAATCGTATCAAAATAAATTCAATCCTTTTAATTTGGCTCACAAGTCAGCTCAATTGGTTTGATCCAATTTTCGAGCGATTCACGATCTTCAAACCAATTTCACAGCCCTACAATCAGGTTCACGAATCAACTCGACTCACTCCCACCCCTAATTGAAATACTTAAAATATTATGCAGATAAATACAAAAACGTTAAGTATTAAGCATACAGACGCATAAAAAACTGTGTGATATATATACACATTCCTCTTATTTTTTAATTATTTTTATATTCCAAATTAAATCAAACTATTTTTTAGAACTCAAAATAATTTGTTTGAGTTATAAATGCGTTACAAATAGGGCTGTCAAAACAGCTCGTTGTTCGCAAACAGCTCGTGTTCGGCTCGTTAAGAAGCTCGTGTTTGGCTCGTTAATTTCGTTCGATAAGTTAACGAGCCGAACACGAACTAAGATGTGTTTGTTTATGTTCGGCTCGGTTTGACTCGAAAAAATACTTATTAAAATATTGATTAAGAAAATAGAATAAAAATTATCAAATTAGATTCGAATGATGTTTTAATATAAATAATAATTTTTAAGTCTTGCTCAAACCCTTATTTTCTTATGGCTACATGATTAGGGTTGTTAAAAGGACTATTTGTTCGTGAACAGCTCGTTTTCTGCTTTCTAAGCAAACGAGCAGAACACGAACAAACTCTTGAGCTCGAAATATAAACGAGCCGAACACGAGCTTAGCATGGCTCGCCAGTGTTCCTCGTGTTCGGCTTGTTTACACCCCTAATTACAAACACCTACGCTAGCCAAAGCCACCAAGAACCATCGCTAACGACCTCATCTGCCGTTGGCCGTAAACGTAAGCAGCCACCATCCACCTTCGCCAATAATCATTGCCACTATCAACAACAGCCAATATTACCACAAATGAATAAAATATCTTTTCAAAATATCAAATATTTTTTATTTATATGCAGTACGTAATCAAAATAATATTAAACAAAAAATAACTATCAAACGATTAAAGGCAGAACTAACGTCTACTTTCTTCAAGTTAGCTTTTAGCTCATGTGGATCGAACCAAGCTGAAAACCATGCACCAGCCATTGTAAGCCATTCACAGCGTCACATCATTCAACATACTAGCGCTAACAGTGCATCACATGCAGACCCTCAGCTAACAAATACAAAACTGGGCATGAGAAACATCATCACCATCATCATCAAAACTATTCCAACAAAAATATAAAGCCATGTCTTTTATGAGAGAGATTAAATCCTAACATTGGGAGATTGGATCAGGGCGCATCTTACCTAATAAAGCTCCGATTCCTTGTGGGTTTGGATGACGCAATCGGAGGTGGGGTAAGCAACGCAGGTCAAGACATAACCTTTCTCCATCTGTGATTCATCAAGAAAGGATCCATCGGATTGATCAACAGAACCTGAGACAATTAAACCTGCACATGAGGAGCAGGCTCCGGCTCGGCATGAATATGGAAGGTCCAGGTTCGTGTTTTTCTCCGCCGAGTCGAGGATGTAGGTGTCATCTGGAGCTTCGAACTCTGCCTCCTCGCCCTCCGGACTGATGAGCTTCACTTTGTAGACAGCCATTGCAGTTGTGCGAAAGCTGCTCGAGGACTTCAGACCAAATGGTTTAGAGATGAGCTTGGAAGAAGAGAAGTGTGAGGGAGATCTTATGCCGCCGCGTTTGAAGGTGCAGCAGGGTGGCAGCGCGAGGGTGGACATTGTACGAGACTTCTGGTTTCGTGAATAAGAAAATTAGTTAAGATTTCATAGGCTTAATTAGAAAAGCATGACACAACCAAAAGTTGGTTTTGCAGTAGAGGAGAGTTGATAGGATATTGCTTTGATAGAGAGAGATTTTATATAACCCTAAAATGTTGAATATAATATTCTGACCACCTAAATTAAAAATTTACATTTCAACCGCCCAAAACTTTATTTTCTTTTAAAATAAGAGTGATCGATCCGTTATATTTAAGGTTTAGGGTGCTTTTTGGGTGGTTTAAATGTAAAAATTTTAAGTTTAGGTGATCAATCTTTAAAAAACTACGGAAATGTGTCATCAAACTACTCTTCTGCGTTATTTCCCATCAATGTATGGCTAACATGGCAAACAGCAAGAACATTCAAAAATAAGAATAATATCTAACGAAAAAGAAATTAAAGAAACGTTCACAACCCGAACTCTCACACGTCGATGTATTGTCCGCTTTGATCTAGAGGACTCGTGATTTTGCCCTTTTGGTGTTAACTTCCCAGAAGATCACCCATCATAGGAGTGCTCCAGAACGACCATACTTAACTTTAGAGTTTCTATCGAAATTCGCGTTACACTAAAAGGCAACTTGATGTTTAGCTTCATTCCACTTAAGGGATTTCATAGTCTTCCCTACTTAAATAATTGATATCCACATCGGTTTTCTTACCTATAATTATTCACCATGCAAATATGATTCAAGAGGTAGCCCCTACAGATTCAAATGGTGGCTCCAAACATGTAACACTTTATCCTATCTTGGGCTCAAGAGATGGTTCCCACGACTTAACACTTTATTTTGTATAGCATTCAGTTTCATCTTCCTACTGGTGTAATGCTCTCATATCATTTGTAACAGCCCAAACTCTCACCCATTGGGATATTGTCAGCTTTGACTTAATAGCCTTATAGTTTTGCCCCGTTAGAATTTCCCAGGAAGTCACCCATCTTAGGAGTGCTCGCATGAGAATGAAGCTAAAAGCTTAAACATTAATGCCTTTTAGTTTAACAATTAGAGATTCATCAAAAATTCCAAAGTTAAGCGTGTTCACACGAAAGCACTCCTAGGATAGGTGACCTCCTAAGAAGTTACACCAACGGAGCAAAATAATGAGAACCCTAGGTCAAAGAGAACAATATCTCCATGGGTGAGAGTTTGGGCAATTACAGATGATATCAGAGCATTACGCCGACTGGAAAATGGATATATGTGGTTGATGATTTATGGCTTACGAAAACTAACGAATACATCAGTTACTTAAGTAGGGAAAATTGCAAAACCTCTTAAGTAAAATGAAGCTAAAATCTTAAACATAGAGACACAATTTTGTGCAAAATTCTAAAGCTAAGTGCGCTTGCATGGGAGCACTACCGGGATAAGTGACCTCCTAGGAAGTCACACAAACAGGGCAAAATTGTGAGGTCATTGGTTCAAAACGGACAATATCTCGATAGATGAGATTAGCTTGGGTTGTTTAAAAAGCAACTGTAGAAACAAAATATTCAAACACAAAAAAATAAAATAATTGATATATAAAGAAAAATTAAACCCAATAAATAATAATTATTTATTAAAATATAAACATTAAGATATTGAGAGATATTATAAAAACAACAAAAGAGCACAATTTAATGTGTGTGTGTGTGTGTGTGTGTGTGTGTGTGTGTGTGTGTGTCAAGAAGAGAATATTATATATCAAAATTATCATCAAATCCCATTGAAAGTATAATGTAAAATCTAGAATATCATAAGCTTTGAATTAATGTTCAATATGATCATAATCAAGTTCAATAATTTAATAAAATTTATAATCATCAAAAATCAATTTTAAAAATTCTAATGCAATCATTTTCAATCCAATCAAGTCAAAATTGTATATGACTCGATAGTTATTTTACCATTCAATTGCATTTCATATTAGATATATATATATATATATATATATATATACACAATTTTGTTAAACAAGTTAAAAGAGATAAGCTATAGACCAAATTAAGAAAACTTATTGACTTTCTATAAAATCATACTCTATAGGTCTATCGGCCCGGTTGGTTAATCTCCAAAAAAAAAATTTTACCAACATAAACATGACCGCACACAAGCATACTCAAATAATTTATAAGTAATATAACAACTATTATTGATATTTCAAATATGAGTATTCCAGAAAAGAAATCTATTGCAATTATTCAAAGAAAGTGTAGGGTTTAGGGGTTATTGTTATACTATAACTACCAAATTTAATTCAACAACAATGTAGTTTGAATCCAAGGCAACTCAAAGCTGGTTATATTAAACTTTAGGCGAATGCACCGAGAATATGCTTAAACCTCATACAATATAAACTAATCCAAAAATCTATTTAATCTAATTACCAACAATAAAGAATATAATATTATATATATATTTATGTCCTAATATAATTTTATTTATATATATATATATATATTGTTAGAAGTTATCTTAGGAAATAATTTATTCCTATTAGAAACTATGAGAAATAGATTTATCTCCTAATATAATTTTATTTACTTTCTTATTTTAGATTTATTTTCTTGGAATGGATTTAATTTCTTTCCTATTTTAGGCTTTCTTATTTTATGTCGTTTCTTTTATCTCAAAATAATTAATATGAATTAATTAATTGAAGATATTAGATGTTATGTCTTTCCTTTCCTATTGTATTTTTTATTGTCTTTTTTATTCTAGGATTCATGTAAGGATTATTTATACCTACTTTCATGTCAATAAAAATATTTCGCATTATTCTGAATTTCAACATGGTATCAGAGCCAAATTCCCTACCATAGCCGCCAGTCCTTCCTCCAGAACTGCTGCGCAACCTTCCCGTCATCCTCTGTGCAGAAAAGGACGAGCGCTCATCTTGGTATTTGAAATAACGATTTTTTCTTATTCACCTTTTCTACTCTTATCGGCTCTAAAGGCGACGCCATCGCCTGCCTCGTCACGTGCGACGTCATGATGTCCATCATCTCCACCGTCGCCGCCGACCTGATGCGACATTTCAAAACTGTTTATCTAGCCCTCTCCTCTCTACGTTCGATGTTCATTTCTCATATCACTGGCACCGCCCTCGGCTGCATAGTAGCACTATTTACTTTCTGACTCTATTAGACCGCATTCGACATCGGCTCACCTGATGGGAATGTAAAAAGCTCCTTACGTCATTATATATAGAGAAATGGTGATTCTCAAAATCGAGGGCTTCTTCGCACTTTCGAAGCACTGTCTGGAGATATGCTGCTTGTTCTTCATCACGGCTATTGTAAAAAACTTTGCAAGAGATGTTACGTCGACAAATATATTGGCATATATTCCGATTCTGATGACGATGGCGTTGTTTTTCTATATTGGGGCTTATTTTGCAATAAACAAGATCGTTGGGACAGTGATACTCTGTGTGGGAGAGGTTGAAGAAGGAGGCTGATGACTATGTTGGAGGTGTAGCTTTTGGGTTGATATGTGGCGATGGTATCTCGTCCTCGCCTACTATCTTGTCGCCTCCACACCCGCATTCTACAACTCTGACACAGGCTTCACCGACGGGATCCTCTCCTCCACTTACGACAAGATCAGCCTCTCTCGACAAGATTTCTATCGGTTTGTTTTCCCTCTCACCAGCAGCCTTTTCTCCTGCGACTTTCTCTATCAACATAATTTCTTGGGTTTGATTTACTCTTTCTCTCTCTTGTGGAAATCTCGGTCAGAGAGCTGCCACCGATGTTTGTAGAGCAAAACCTTGTCTCTCTAGTGGCACTCCTAACTGAAGAGAAGTTGCTTTACCAGACATGTCTTAGCAGCAAAAGTGGAAACTAGGGAGGAGCTATTTTTGCCATTTTTCCATCTGCAGGTTTTAACTGCTATTCCTTCCTGCAGGAGTTGAGACTGTAGCCGCCTCTGTGGCGTCTTTCATCATTTCACATGCGTAGATTTTGGAAACGAATGGAAGCTTGTTACAGAGAATTTCATTGTTAGTTTGCTTGCAAAACGATTTGGAAAAGCCCATTACACGGGCGAGATGGGATGTATCTTTAAATGGAATCTCAACAGCAGACCAACATGCCCTTCTTCATTGTTTCTTCTCTACTGCCCAAAAACTTCATGCAGATCCTTCTCAATTTTCCTTTGACACTAAAACTCTCACTGCAGCCGGAAGTATCCTGCTGCATTCCTAACTCGATGCAGAGCCACTTCCTCCAGAGCTTTTTCCCTGCAACAGACCCTCATCCGGAACTTTTTCTTGTATCAGATCCTCCTCCGGAGCTTTTCTTGCAGCAGGTCCTCCATCGACATTCTTCTTGCAACAGGTCCTCCATTGACATTCTTCCTGCAACAGGTCCTCCACCGAAATTCTTCCTGCAACAGACCCTCCTCTGAAGTTTTTTCCTGCATCAGGCTCTCCTCTAGAATCTTTCCTGCAGCAGAGCTCCGTTCAGAGCTTGTCCAGTAATGTTTTTTTTCTATATCAGGCCCTCCTCCAGAGCTTTTTCTGCAGAGGTGTACATCCGGAAGCTTTTCCATTTTTTTGCAGGACATATCCTGCAGTTTTTCTGTTGATTGTCTAATTCCCTGCAAACTCCCCGTCGGCATTATCTGTAGGAGTCTTCTGCCTACCTACAGACACTACAGAAACTGCAGTCAAAGACAACCACAATCAACTAGAAGTCAGCTTTTCCTGCAGGTTGTCCATTTCTCTATATTCTCCCCTGCAACATTACCAGTAGGAGCCTTCCGCTTACAAATACTGCAGGAACTCCAGTCCAGAGGTGTAAACGAGCCAAACACGAGTGAGCTCAGGCTCAGCTCGTGTTCAACTCATTTATATTTCGAGCTAAAAAAATGTGTTCGTGCTCAACTCGTTTGCTTAGCGAGTCAAACACGAGCTGTTCACGAACAAAGAATCGTTTTGGCAACCCTAATCACGTAAACATAAGATGTTAAGGGTTAGGGTAAGATTTAAAAATTATTGGTTATATTAAAATATCATTGAATCTAATTTAATAAATTTTATTCTGTTTTCTTAATTAATAGTTTTAATTGATTATAAATCTTTGTAGCCTTATAGTCAATTAAATTTTTTAAAAATACCACTCATCGATATATATATATATATATATATAATTGATGAGTAGAACGAACAAATCTTTGTTTGTGCTCGACTCGTTAACCTAGAGAATGAGCCGGACACGAGCTTCTTAACGAGCCGAACATGAGTTGTCAACTTTCCTATAAACTCTCCTGCAGCATTACCTGTAGGAGTCTTCCGTTTATCTACAGACACTGCAGAAACTGCAGTCAAAGACAACCACAGTAATTCATTTCTTGCAAACTCCTATGCAACTATACTTGTAATAGCCTCTTGTCTATCTACAAACATTACATAAATTGCAGTCAAAGACAACCGCAGTATGGGATGAAGACTTCAAGTTCTACTTCACAGGATCCTCCTCGCCCATTGTTTGATGTTTTCAAATCCAAATTGAACATAGTTTTCAACCATGTTTGAACTTAAGGAGGAGTGTTAGAGGTTATATTAGGAAATAATTAATTCTCATTAGAAGTTATGAGGATTAGATTAATTTCCTATTATAATTTTATTTCATTTCCTATTATAATTTTATTTCATTTCCTATTTTAGATTTATTTCATTTCCTATTATAATTTTATTTCATTTCCTATTTTAGATTTATTTTCTTGTATTGCATTTATTTCCTTTTCTATTTTAGGTTTTCTATTTTATGTTATTTTCTTTATCTCCAAATAAATAATATGAATTAATTAATTGGAGATATTAGGTGTTATATTTTTCTTTTCCTGTTATTTATTTTTATTATTTTTCATATTCTAAGATTCAAGTAAGGTTTATTTATACCCTCTTTCATATCAATAAAAATATTTTACATTATTCTGAATTTCAACATACATATAGGGTTTGTAATAAAAGATATAATAACCCTTCGATCTAAAATCTATATATCAGTAAACTTTTGAAATAAAATACGAGAAATGAATTTGAAAAAAAAAGGGAGTTAACCACACATACTCAAATGCTTGACAACGTCAACTACCTAGGCTTTTATGAACGGAAGGGTGTTAGTGATGAGGAGATAGAACCAATACACAGGGGAGGGGAGGGGAGGGGAGGGGAGAGGGAGGGGGAGATGGATTAAGATTTATAAGGATAAGGGGACAAAGAGAGGGGTCGATAGTCATCCATTATGTTAGGGCTTGCGGCTCACACAATATTTTCATGCATTTTATTTTTGATAATTGTAATAGATTTATTTTATAGAATAACAATCTTTAAAATATCAATAACAGTTGTCATGTTATTAAGATTTAGATTTATAAGGATAAGGATGGATTAAGATTTATAAGGATTAAGGGGACAAAGAGAGGGGTCGATAGTCATCCATTATGTTAGGGCTTGCGGCTCACACAATATTTTCATGCATTTTATTTATGATAATTGTAATAGATTTATTTTCTAGAATAACCATCTTTAAAATATCAATAACAGTTGTCATGTTGCTTATAACTTACATGCCAAAAAAAAATTTTAATGTATGCTTGTATGCAATATCATGTGGGTTAGTAGAAAACTTTTAAATATTAACTAGTCGGGCTAATAGACCAATAGAATATAGAAAATAATTGGGTTTCCTTAGGTTTATCTTCCAAATTTCAGAGTTCAGAGTGTTCAACAAAATCGACAATATATATATATATATATATATATATATATATATAATGCTAATAAATAGTAAAAAGATTGTTAGGTCATATACCAGTGAGCTTGATTAAATTGAAAATGATTGCATCGGAAAATGTAAATTTGATTGTGTTAATTTTCAATAAGTATAAAGTTTATTAAATGATTGAGCATGGTATCATATTGAATACTAATTTAGAATATATGACATTAGATCTGTCACTTTATTATGATGAAGATCTGATCAAAAATTGTGTGTTTGCATGTGTCAACTTTCTTTTGTTATTTATAATACATGTCTCAATACCTTATTTTTTTATGTTTTAATAAATAGTGATTATTTATTGAGTTTGATTGTCAAACTCACTTCTTGATATTTCTATAACATGCTCTACTGAGTTGTTTAGTGGATCCTCACCTCAAGAGCAACTTATTCAATATTAGATATATTTTGGCTAATTTTATTATAGATATCAACTCCTTTGAGTTTGGGTAGTATATTTTTTCTGTTGTTCCTTCAATTTTTTTAGATATTATTATAATCCCTTAGTGAACTTGATTATAACTTATATTGCAAGTCAATCCTTATACAAATGTGAAATGACAGATCAAAAAAGTGATTGTACTAGAGTTGGCGATGGGTGTACTAAAAATTGAGAAAAATTGCACTAAAATATACAGAAAATGTACTAAAAGCCTATAAAAATAGGATAACATCCTTTAAAATGATAATGGATTCAATTCAAACGTATAAATCTGATCAAAGGTTAGATAAAACAACATTAGTTTTCCCTCAAATTAAGATGAATAGAAATAACATAGGATACCTCAGGGTTCCTATAAATTCATCAAGACAATTAGCAAAGATAAGTGTGAAATGATAGAACACCAAATATTGACTTAAATGTATTTAACACTAATTATAAATTAAAGTGATCAGTTTTCAAAATCTAAACATGCCAGATCAATCTTCATAACCTAAATGAAAACCTTAAGAAAATCAGAGAAAAATAAAATATTAAAAAATATTCATTATTCAAACCAAAAAATAGACAGAATAATTTTTTCTTTTTTTAAATAATGAATCCGTTTTACAAAATTCACAACAAAAAAATGATTTATAAACTTAAAAAAGAAATCTACAGCAATATGCTCATTTTCAAGGACTCAATACGATTCACAATTTTTAAAAAGTTAAATATTAAACATATAAATTTAATAAACAAAAGTTGGGGAAAGGGTGGTTAACCAAGAATTAGGTAACCACGTGATGGAACCAATCACCTAGTAAGTAGTCATTTAGTTCCACTTAAGAAAAAAAAAATATTACCAATTAAATTTATTTGGATATTCCTTTTTAAAAAATTGTCCTCACAGGTTTTAATTAAAAAAAAAAAAGTGATGACGTAGATTAGTTGAGGGAGCACCAAGTTTCTTGCAGTTGATCAAGTGTAGGGACAATGTTAAATGCAACAGGTACCAGAGCCCCATTGAATCAGGCATGTAATGGCAATCACTAACAAGATAAAGCACGAGCTTGCAAGAAGTTCGGACATTTTGAGTTCCATATCTTTATAATATTAGATGAAGAGTAAAGGCGAACACAGTTACCATACATTAAGAGCTTGAATGCATCATATGATTAGTTTTTGGAAAATTATTGGAAAAGCCAAGTAGTATCTAGAGAAGTCCAAAATATTACTAGCTAAGATAATTGTCAAAATGATAACCCTGACTTTTCGTCAGGGGACATTTTAGCTCTAAAGTCTATGAAAATGCCAAGTGAGTCCGAAAATTTTTTTAATTCACAGACTCTTCAAAGGAAGAATTATTTCAGCCCACATTGAAAAACTATGAGGACAAAAATGAGACTAAAATGGCCCATGAAAATAATCATAAGGGCCATTTTGATACTTTATTCACCATTGACTAATTATCTTGAGCACTCCCCAACGCCAGGGGAATTAAAGAGCAGTTGAGTTAAAGAAGACAAGCTGATCACAAATATTTGAGATAAGGAGCCACAGTAGAAAGGATAAGTATACTTCAATTGAAAATTATAAACAAGAGAAGGGCTTGCTTGTTGAATTTCTAGCAACCAAGTAGTAATTAAGAGGTGAGCTTGGCAGCCGAAATGTTACGTAAAGATTCATAAGATGAAGTAAATTATCCAAAACAATGATAAAATAAATTTTTGATTTGTAAAAGAGAAGAACATGCAATATAACATTGAAGCACCAAAATGGGTCCCAATGTTGATAAATCCTGAACTAAAAATAACTGCATCATTGAAAATTGAATAGAACCTGTCATCTAAGTTTAAAACTAACAGATGGAAGCCAATTGCAAACTTAAGTTAAAATATTATATAATTAGCCTTATACCGACATAAGAATGAGGTCAGCTTTCTTAATCCAATAATCTTCGCGTCATAGTCACTTGCATAGCAAACTAATATCCTCCAAAACATTATATGATATTTTGGTCTTAAATCTATCTTCTTAGGAATTTCGTGATGGAATATCTCAAGGCTTGGTAACACCATTACCGTCGCACCTTAAATTCCTAGTATCGTATGCGCACATCAGCACTAGACTAGGGCAAAATTCATCCCACTATAGTAATGGAGTGAACAGGGCAAAATTCATCCCATGTTTGGCTTCGCCTGACTAAAAGCATGACAATTTTTCACTACACGTGCCACAATATAATTCCATAAATAAACAATTCTATGCCAAATCCTGAAAAGAATTTGAATTACCAGGAAAGAATTCAATGCCTATAAAATAATTAAAATAGTGGGAAGTTTTGAAACAACCTTACGCTTCTTTTGAGACAATAGCCAATTGAAATCAAATGCATTTTTCCGTCAATATAAAAGAGAATACCGTGCATTATTTATACACGGATTTGCATTAACATAACATGGATATTTGGTTAGGCTAAGTAATAGGACTCTATAAAGGAGCACATCATGCATTATTTACTAAAATTGGAATAACCATGAAAGTAGACAACAGTCATAAAAAATAAATAAACTCAGCAGTGAAATGCAATAAAAAGGGGTTGGTTCAACTTCATGCAAACATCGTGCATACTAGGGAACTGAAAAAAAAAAGACCTAAAGGCACTAAAAATTTAAATTGGAATCCCAAACCCAATTTCATAACACAAACTCTTCACCTCTCACCAAAACGATGACTTTAACAATAAGCTTTAGAAAGGCAGATATAAATCAAAATGAATTCAACTAAAAAACTTGAGTTAGTGAACAGATAGCCTTCAAATTTATGCTTTAGAACTAAATATCATTAAGTAGTTCCTCTGAGAAACAAGATTGGAAAACAAATCTCATGATGCAATTGAAAATATCAAAATATACATAGTTAAACTACAGGCCAAACAATTGAGCCCACATTAAAGAAGATTTTATTTTTCAATCAAAAAATATTATGTACCATAAAAAAGTAGTGTGCATGATTTTAGACCAAGATTTCAGTTACAAGCACTCAAAGGTTAAAGAGAGACAATGAAATGGTTTGTTAGCGTAACATGATTTTATAAAAGAGAAACTTCATGCATGATCTTCTACTAGATTTGAATTACAATGAAATTGCACACTTGTAAACATAATTCAAGTAGAAGATGCAACGTAAAAGTTTTGATGCCACCTTATGAAACAACATAAATGGTAAGTAATACTAATAAAATGCAAGCACTCGCTCAAAGTAAACACATAGATTTCAAATTAATATTATTAAAAGAACACTTTAATAGCAAAATGAATTCATGTGTTGGCCTTGCACATCGCTTTCCTATGAATATAAGGTCATAACAAAGCACGTGCATCACTCTGTTTCATTACATTCCGTCATACCCTTGTGCGCTTAGTTCCAGCTCGGAACAAACTTCCAATTCGAATTTTATAGTTCATTTAGCATCTATAGCAATAACTAGGAAATAAGTTTATTTCTCCTTGCTATTTCTCATAGTTTTTTAGTCATTACTCATTGAATCTCTCTTCTCCCTCATTGGATCTAGTAGCTTTTTGTTGGCTTTTTACTTTAAGCTCTCTCGCTTGTTATTTTTCTCATATGCTCCTAGGTAGTTTGCTAGTAGTAGCTTGTTGTTCACAAGCTTCTTCTCAAGAATACTTCTTCATGACTAATCTTCACACTCTCTCTCGCTTCACGCTACCTCTTCTTAGTTTCTATCCAATCACTCAATCGCACAAGTTTTTTAAATTTCTAAGTACTCTTTTACTAATTCATTATTTATAAATTTGGTTTTTTGGCTTCTATGTGGCTAGAAACCATTATTTTCAACATATTATATATAATAAAAATTATTACCACTTGTGGCTTATATTTGATCAATTAAATAGCTATTGTATGTAAATAATACATGAATATAGTCATGAATGTTAGCATGTAAAAGTGTCACTTCGCTCCATAATTAGCAAATCGAAGCAAAATGTAACCCTTGGCATTGTGCTTCACACTTGGTCAAGTATTCTATTATTGCTCCCCCTCTAGATGGAGCCATTTTTTTAGTACAAGATCCCACCAATAGAAAAATAACAAATCCCGAGTAGTCAAAGCAAGTAAACACATAACAGGGTGAAATTTTTAGAGGAAACTTATTCTTCACAAAGAAGAACGAGAAGATTAGAAGAAACATGGAATGAAACAAGAAATAAAATGCACAGAAAAATCAACTAGATCATTGTAGCGTGCATTGATCACCACATAATATATGAATATAGTCATTTAACTTTGATTTTTTTGGCTTATAGGTGGCTAGAAAACATTATTTTGAACATATTATATAAATAAAAATTACTACCACCTATGGCTTATATTTGATCAATTAAATAACTATTGTATGCACATAATATATGAATATAGTCATGAATGTTAGCATGTAAAAGTGTCACTTCACTCCATAATTAATGAATCGAAGCAAAATGTAACCCTTGCCATTGCCTTGTACTTGACACTTTGTCAAGCATTCCATTATTGCTCCCCCTCTAGATGGAGCCCATTTCTTTGGTACAAGATCCCACCACTAGGGAAATAAAAAATCCCTAGTTAAAGTAAACACATAAGAGTTTGAAAGGTTTTAGAGGAAAATTATTCTTCAAAAAGAAGTACAAGAAGATTGGAAGGAACATGTAATGAAACTAGAAAAAGATATGCAAAGAAAAATCAAATAGATCATTGTAGCATGCATTGATCATCACAAAGCTAAGCCTTGGATTTACGTCCATGCTTGCTTTAAAAAAGCTAACATTCTCACTTTCCCTTCATATACATTAGCTTATGGTCAATGCAATATCAAGCAAACAGGCCTCCAAGCTGCTGCCCCATTTACTTTGGAAGGCCAACAATATTTTTTGCCCTACAAAGAAGCCTGCTACATATATTAACTCCACAAAAAAAAAGTTCTAACTACTAAAATTAATTAATCATTACTATATGTATAATTAGTGCTAACTACTCTAAAGTAGTTATACTTTAAATAAATCTGGATAATATTTCTATAGTTCTTAATTAATACATAATTTAATGTCTAAAAAGGAATAACTCTTAAAATTAATCACTACTTGTCTAGTTAGTTCAGGCGAAGTCCATTTAAACAGTAATTAGCCAAACTAATGCAATCAAATACTACTCAATCCAACTAGTCCGGCTAGTTAACCATTTCAAAGACTTAAAACATCAATATTTAATGCAAATGATGTTGCACCCCCTTAGCAGTGGCCCATGTTCAAATTCTCTCAACTTCCCCAAAAAAAAAATATCCATATTCAATGTCTACCTAATCAATAGTTGCTCTAATAATAACTAAACATGAATTAAAATTTAACTAATCCATAGTAAGTAGAATAAGAAAATAATCACCCCAATCGATGTAAGCCAACACTTGTAAAACTAATCTCCAATTAAACATATAGCATTAATTAGTAAATAAACATTCTAAGTCTAAATAATAAATTACCAATCCAATTGTTATTAATCCCTCAAAGAATTTGATAAGTCCTATCAAACACTAACTAGCTAACCAATTCAATCAAATACAACTTATTCCTGATTACTTGGACAATTCATTAAGAAGTATTAGCTAAGAACTCTCTGTGAACTGGCCAATTTGTTCAATCCTATAGAATAAGGCAAGTTAGCTTAGTTAATCACTGATCCCGAAGTAATCTATTATAAATTACTTCTGAATTAAATCAAAACTAATTTTTTAAAATAGCATTATTCTTCAAATTAATCATTAAATCTATCCCCAATTTTGATCTAATTCCCCAACTACTTCATTAGTATCCAAAAAGTTTTCAAGGATTACATATATCTGCAACCAAACAATTTTAATCATTAAAATCACCAAAAGTATGGGGTTAAAATAAATGCAGGATTACATGAATCTAAATTTATCTAATCCTACCTAAAAGCAACCACAAAGCCATTTAAACTTTTAAATTACCGAAAACATATAAAATGAATTTTCAATACTTGCAGGGCCATAACAACATTACAAATACAAATAACGACAACACGTTGTTGCCAATAAGCATCACCAGAAAAGCTTCCATTAATAACGCTCCAATCAATTCGCAAGCAAGTCACAAATTTAACCGCAATGTCCTAAGTTTCAATAATACACATAACAACAAATAACAACTCAAATAAAATCCGTCGCGTTAACTATCCAAACCTAAAGGGAGCAGTCAGTATCTCATAACACAGTTCACCATTCAACTTTGGCCAACAAAGAGAAAGAATCAAACCATTAACCGATTCCCTAAACGAAAGAGAGAGAGAGCAGAAGCCAAATGAAAAAAAGCAATCAGCAATCCAAACACAACCACAGAAACAAACAGATCGGGAGCACAAATTCGACAGAAACAAAACCCGGAACAAATATAAATTTGTGTGTGCTATCTCGAAAGAACTCACAGGGACGTGATTGATCGGAGGATTAGGTTAGACAGGCGGAGCGTGCACGACTGACTTCCTGTTTCGATTGTCCAAATCCTTCCCTGCTTATCGCCCGTGATTTGGATTGTCCGAATGTTGCCCAATTGGGGGTGCGGTGGGGGATTGCATTATCGTGTCATCCACTTGAACCTGTTCGAAGTTTTTTTTTATAATTTAACATTTAAATTTTTATATTTACATGCAGAATAATTACATTTTTAACATTACATTAAAAATATCATTCTTATATTTTTAAAAGTGAACCACGACACTAAAGTGTTATAAATCTAAATATAAATATCTAAATGTTAAATATGTAAATATATAAAAATTGTGCGGTATATATATAATTTTCTTTAATGACTATAAAGTTATTGTGAAAAAATATATTTTTACAGTTGGGTAACAAAAGCTCTCTCTAGTTTTCAAAACATAAGAAAATAGTAGCTAAATAGACTTCAACATCTATTTAAATATTTAAGTGATGAATAATGATTATAAATAAACTCTTTTATTAATTTTAATCAACATAATTGAGTGCTATAAATAAAATTATTTTAATTATCAATCACTCCGAGTCATTCACATCAGGAGATAGGAAAGAAAAGAAGAAAAAAGAACGGAAGTAGTAGAAACACAAAATCTCACGCAGAGAAAGAGAACACAATATGACTTAAGTGAGTTTGCATTTTGCCTACATCCACAATCACAATAGAATCTTACTATATTTATCTCTTAAAGGAGCTTAGGAGAAATTTACAAATAGTTAGGATGTTTCGCATATTGATTTGCTACTCTTTTATAGGCTAAGGTGGGAAGAAATATTGTGTTTGGACGTTTGCACGTCCGAACTGCCACAACCAGTCGCCACATCACCCATCAATGAGTTGTATGGCGCGTGGTAGCTAGTGGCTGGTTGTTGGGCGTGCAGTATATAGATGCAATATTTTTTCCTAAAGTGAAAGGGGAGGGTTGAAAAGAGAAATAATTTTAACTAACCATCTAACCATCAAATTTGAATTTTAACTTTGAAAGCATATGAAATTTGACCCCACATTTAATAATCTCCCACTTGGAGTCGACTCATTTCTTAATACATTGCATTTCAAGCATGAATATTTCTATTGTGGTGTTCCTCCATGTGGATCCCCTCATGCTTCTATTGCGCACCTCTATTATAATAATTTATGGAGGTCAGCTGAGGCCATACATAACCTCGATTTTGATATGGTCACTATCTTGGTTAGCATGAATGTAGAATTTTATGATCCATGAATCTTCTCTAATTATAGAGTTTCATCATCAGACAATCCTTTGATGTAATGATATTGTAATTGTATGTGTTCTGTCCTTGTATGAAATTTTGGATTACTTTTTAGGTGGATGGAGCTCAAACTGTGATTTAAGTTAGTATTGCCGACTCACTTTTCTAATTCCTTTAGAAAATTCTTTAGCTAGATCAACTTTTTGTCCACTTCTGAAGTTGTCATATACTCAGCTTCAGTGGTTTATATTGAGGAATTCTTTTGTAGTCTAGACATCCAAATAATTGTAGTTCCACCAATCATGAACAACAGCATGATGTGCTCTTGCAACCACCTAAATCACCTCCCCATTTTGCATATGAATAGCCTCATAAGGCTAATTTGTTTTTAAAAACAAAGTGTCATACTTGAAGTACCTTTTATGTATCTTAAGATCTACTTCACAATTTTTCAGTATTCATAACCTACGTTAAACATAAACCTGCTCACGACTCCCACTAGATGAGCTATGTCTATTCTAATACACAACATAGAGTGCAACAAACTGTGGATTGCAAGTGTGCATGATACCTTGTTCATGTGCTTTTGCTCTTCATCAGACTTTGGCAACAACTCCTTATATAGTATGAAATGGCCGCCCGAGGGTGTCTCTCTTGGCATTGTATTTTAAGCATCAAATCGATTTAGAACCTTTTGAATGTATTCTCTTGGGATAAATCCAAAACACCTTAGGATCTATCCTAGGTTATCCTCATACCAAGTATTTATTTTGTTTTTCCGAAGTCTTTCATTCCAAATTCCTTCGATGGCTGATTTTTTAATTTATTGATATTTGTTATGCTTGCTCCTACAAGTAGCATATCATCAACATCAAATAACAAAATAATGTAAGATTTGTAAAACCTCTTGATGAAACAAAAATGGTCAATCTTATTCTTAGTTAACCCATTTTTACACATGAAATCTTCAAACTTTTTGTATCATCATCGTGGTGCTTGTTCTAGCACATCAGACTCTTTGAAAGCTAGCACACTAAGCTTTATTTTCCTGGAACAATGAATCCTTTAGGTTGTTCTCTATAGATCTTTTTTCTCAAAATCTTCATGAAGAAATGTAGCCTTCACATCTACCTGTTCTAGATGTAATTTTTCAGCCACAACAATACTTAAGATTATTTTGATAATAGTCATCTCTATCACTAGTGAAAATGCCTATGTGTGGTCAATCCCATGTATTTGCTGAAATCTTTTAACTATCAACACAGTCTTATTTATTTTGCTCCCATTTGGCTCTTATCATACTCAATACACACACTTTTTATGTAATGTTTTTTTCCCATTTTGGTGATAGTTCTAAGATCCAAGTTTTGCTTTTCTTAGATAGTTAATCTCCTCCTTTATGGCTTTCTTCCACATGATTGAATTTCCAGACTGCAATGCTTCCATATAGTGTTATGATTTTTCATTATCTACAATAATAAATAATATACATATGAAGAGTACCTTTTATGTAGGTTTAGATTGTCAAGTAGACATTATCAGTGGTGGAGTAACTATTTTTAGGGTCTCCTGTGAAGAAGATTTTATATCAATGTTAGGATTTTTTGAGATTGAACAATCAAAGTTGATTTCTTCGTGCTTTTTATATGATTTTTAGTTTTTTTATGGTATATCCTTAAATAGTTTTTTGTTCGTCAACGCCACATCCTTAGCTCTTATGATTTTTTTTTAAATTTTAGTAATCACAAAATCAACAACGAAAATAATTTAAGCCATAGCCAATGAAATAACTTTTTTTTTTTTGGCATCAAGGCTATTCCTATATTCAGAATTAACAACTATTCGCATAGGAAACACAAAAAGTAAAAATAAAAACTTTAAGATTTCAAAGTAGTACCACCTTTCCACTCCACTCTTCTTCAAGGATTTTAAACTTTAAAATGATGGACGGTCCTCTGTTAATTAAATAAGTTGTTGTGTTGATTGTACCTAAACAAGCCTTGAGCAAGCCATAGTGTAATTTCATGCTCCTTGCACACTCTTTTATGGTTATATTCATTCTTTTAGTGATATCATTTTATTTTGATTTCCTAAAACATTCTTCAACATGCAAATTCCATGTGTTGAGTAGTAAATTTTAACTTAATTGCAATCATACTTGTCATCATTTTTATACTTCCAACACTTCACTTTCAGTCATGTCTTTGTCTCCACTTTGCACTCCACTTCTTAAAGGTAGTAACAACAAAAAATAGCCATTCTCATACTAAGTGGGGTAAGCTAAATGAATTTTTTTCTCCATTGTGTCCTATTAAGTGTCATATTTTAAATTAAAGGTAATACACATATACTTCTTGTTAAGTCATCAATAAATATAACGTAGTACAATGATCCACTAAGGGATTAAATTGGGGCTGATCCCTATATATCAAAGAGCACTGATTCAAAATTTTCAGATTTAGAAGTTCTTGGATGTTTCACAAAACAGGCTCATCATCTGCAAGATAGACCTTACCAAAATTTTCTATAGTATAATTATATAATAACTCACGACCATGAGTAGAATGAACTTAACCGTTTTCTTGAGAGGAGACAGATGAACTCATACTGCCATGAAAAAAATAGTCAGCCAAAAGTCTAACTCCAATGCTCTAACCGATGCATGGTCGACCGATTGATGTTATTTCTAAATCTTTTTATACACAGATCTTCCTTCTCCCTCCGATCGCCATGCCTTCTGAAATCCTTGTCATGTCGTTGGTCTTTCGTTCACCCTTCTGACGTCAGAACGTCTCCTGCCTACATCATTGGATTGCTTTGAGATTCGTTTCGTCATATTTTTTTTGTATACAGTTACGATCAATAATAATAATAATTTAAGTCATTTCACTTTTATTTTATTTAGGTTATCGTTTGCAATTTTATTCTAAAATTTATAATAAATATATTTTTTATTTTTACTTTAATAATCATTTTACACTCAATTTGAATCATGAAATCCAAAAAATAAAAAGGGGGATTTATATACACACCACCCAAAATCATTTCACTTGATCGGGCACCTGCTTGTCGGTTGTAAGTCTACTCTGGTCTGGGGTTCGATTCCCACCGAGTGTAGGTGTGGTCCTCAAATTATAGGCTCATGAAGAATGATTGGGGCTCGTCCTACAATAATTTTTTTTAATATATATATATATATAGTGCATTGGGCGGCGCATTCCACGAGCAACCTGATCATGATAGGCCCGACTTGGTGGCATCGGACCCCACAGTTTATTTAAGTTTCTAGAAAATGTTATTCTGGAGAATTCTTGCATCGTACAATATTTCCAAATGATAATGATAATAAAAATAATAATATGTTATGTCTCCTTTTGTGTGATAAACGTGTCCGCGTTATGATCATTTAATTATCAAAAATATTTTTTTTTCTAAACCCAATATCTAACATAAATGAAAAGATTTTAAGTAAGAACCGCAGAGAAGTGTTATTTTTAAAATAAAAGTAGAGGGGACCGCCGCCTCCAATGTGAGCGTATTGTCACCTCCCAAAAGAGCCCTTATGGGTGGTGGGCAGCCTAGGACTTAAATACTGCTTTTCGGCCATACACCTAGCCAATGTGGGACTATTTGTCCGTGACATTCTCCTCCACCCAATCACGTGACGCCCTCGTCACGGATCGGCTCCACCGAGGGTCCCACTGGACCATGGAGAGTCCACACACCTGGCAGACAGTAATATGCTCTGATACCACTTGTCATCTCCTAAAAGAGCTCTTTTAGGGTGGTGGGCAGCCCAAGGCTATTAGTCCGTGACAGTATGATAAAAAAAAATATTATGTTCGGAGTCTGAGTGTAAGCTACATTCGGACAACGACCGCAATACATCGGTGGTATTTCTTTTTTTTTCTTACTCCTTCAGTTCGTCCGGCGTATCATTTTTCGCTTTGAAGATTGAATTATTTGTTTAAAAAATGTTAATGGAGTTAGATTTTTCTATGTTTCCTTGAAAAAATTCTTGTCATATAAAAATGATTGATTTAGCATCGTAACACAATATATATAGTTATTGAACCCAAAATTGACAATACGTAACACAAAGATCATATTAATACATGTTGACTCTGCAAAATAGAGAAGGAGAAGAGATAAAATAAAAATTTAGAAAGAAAAGCTCTTCAATTTCATTAATTATTGTCAAAAAGTACTGAGTGAAGTTAAAATTATATAATAAGCCTAATAAGTATTTGTTATCAAGTGAGTAAACCTAACTGATCACTTTTCGATTGGCTTCAATTGAGGTAAAGTGATGCAAGGGTGATTATATAAAAGCAAAATTGCATGATAAGACTTAATAATTATTATTCATAAAATAAATAATTCTAACCTACTATTGTGTGGTCAAATTGCTAATTATGACTAGTAATAAGCAAACATTGAGGACTTTGAGGATGAAGCATCTTTGGTGAAGTCTTTAGCAACATCACTTTGAGCTAATGAGTAGTTTAGGTATGCTTAGCATGGTTCCTCATAATTGAGTGAGTTGGCATGACAGTTTTAGTTGATGAATTTGTTAGCAAATAAAATTTGATTGTGTCAAATTCAATTTATAACAAATGCCAAGTTTATTTTATTTGTTTAGAGGTTACTTATCCCATAACTCCTTTAGATGACTCTGTATATGTGATGATGATCTATTAAACCCAATTTATAATACCAATGAGACTTGATAAATTCAATCAAAATTTCTTTGAGAAACTAAAAATGATCACCTACCTAATACAACTTAGGTTATACTAAACTTAATAGTCTTTTTTTCTCATAACTTGATAGATGGTAAACTTAATGTCTTTTTAAAGATCCCTACTAAATGTGTTCATATAGGTATAGAGATACAAAAAATCAAGAAGTATGACTAGCAAAGGAAATTCTCTAATGTTATTAGAAAAGTTTAGGAATGAGATTTATGTGATTTTATTGATGAGCCATATTCATTCTCAACGTGGTGATGATTAAAATTGAGTCACCTAGCTTATTAGAGCTTATATGCTCCGTTTTAACCAATTATTTCATAATTGGATAATACTTGCAGCTCCTCTTTGCAGCACAGATCATCCTTAATGGGGTTGACAAATAAACTTATTTGTTACATCCTAATTGCAACTAGTTGCCATTTTTATGGCCATTAAAGTCACCGCTAGTTCAACATAACAAAAAGAAAGAAACTGTGTTGCAAAAATCTACTAAAAAATTAAGTTAAAAGTCATTCAATATAGAGCCACAATATTAATTCTAGTGTGGACACTTGAGAGTCCACTTAAGGATTTTTAACCAATAAAGAAAATGTTACTTATTTGTCATGCTGACCTCAAGCATAAAAGGACAAATTGTTGACAAAGTCTTTGTGCTTATATCATGCTCCATTATTAGAGATGAAGATGAAATAGTTGTTATATATATCATGCTCCATGTTAGAATAGATGTTACTATGGTAATGATGTTTATCTTAATCTGGAGGGATCTAATATGCAACATGATTCCAAATTTGTTAAAGTTTTTCATACGTCAAGAACCCATACCAATATGCCTCAATTTTGGAACAAATGTCATGTAAGAAGTTAAGAAATAATGTTGCTAGAAAGTTATAAAAAATTTCATGCTACGCAATTATATCATAATTAAGTTAGATGAATATAATATCACTTTTTCTGTATAAAGGAAATCTTTTTAAACGATATATAAGGTGCTCAATATGAAGAAAAAAGTCCGCAATCAAAATAAGTATTTTGCTCATTCTTCCATTTTTAATTTATTAAACACTTTAAATTTATTTGTTTAAGTGATATAGAATAAGCCCATTTTTTATCATAGATTGTTTTGATCCCTCAAAAAAGGAGTGAAATTTATATTGTTATCGTCTTGAGATGACATCATATATATGTTTGTGTGTGGTGTCGCCCATCATAACTCTTTGGTTGACAAAGTTTGTAAAACTCCTGGGGTCACGTGTTTCCCCCCCCCCCCCCCCCCACACCATCCATCAGTGGTTTTTTATTATAGATGTATAATAATTCCACAAAATAAATGTATAATAATTTGAATTGTGAAAATCACCTAGTAGTTCTGTGTCTAATAAATAAAAATTTGAAGTCTTTCATAGGCATGCATCATGATATCTTTTGACAGTATCATAATCTTCAACTTGACAAGGAATGATCATTTTATACAGAAGTTGATCTTAGAAGCCTTGGGGCATGGCAAGTTGAAGCTCAACTCATAAAAATGCAATTCTCTTTTATTGAGCAACTAGTTTATGGAACTTTGTTATTAGTATGCATGACAGAAGTTGAATGTTTGCATCATTTGAGAGTGGCTTACATCTATCCCTATCCATTTTGTTTCTTGATTCTACCAATCTTCAATGAGTAGTACAAACTCAGCATGGTGTTGTTTCCTATCTCCTGTCCTAAAACTTAGTTAAGGCATTTGAAGGACTTACTTGTTCTTTTCTCAAAGCTTTTGTACAATCTATGTGCTCTTTACTGACGGAAAAAAGGAGAAGCTTCATTAAGTACAACTTCAGGCAAAAGAGAGAAGAAATTTTCATATATCAAATGGGAAGCAATTATACTTCTTTTTTTTTTTTCATGTTTTATGAGATTTGTCCATGGTTTGTGTGCCTGCAAATTAATTTAATAAATGATTTAATGTATTACCTGATTTATTTAAGTGTAAAAATTTTACATATGTTTATTAATTACATTATTTTTAATCATCATTAAGTTTAAGCATAATTCACGCATATAGCATTAATTAAGGAAAAAAAAAAACGTACATGGATTATGACATATATGCTGCCTTTGTGACAATGTGATGCCCACCAATTATGCGTATGATGCTGCCATTTTTTTTTCATTTTTTTACTTCCAATAACGCTGTCATGTTACAGAGTTAAAATAAACTAAAACATTACAAAACTCTGTACATTATTTTATATATATATATATATATATATATTCAAAAGCAATGATTAGGAGGTTATTATACAAGTCTCCAGCAATTTCTAATGTGCATAATAATTCGAGTACTACTCTCTTTAAAGCTCATGTGTGAAAGAGAAATTCGAACTGACGATCTGAGAGGTCTTATATGAAAGATGCCAACCAGTTAACCGGGATAAGCGACACTCTATACATTTTTATGTGAACTTATTATTATTATATACAAATCAAACCATTTAACACAGCTTAATTATATGTATTATGAAGCAAAGAAGGTTAAATTAAGCCCTTAGCATGTGAAGGAATTTAAATAAAATTTTCTCTCCAATAAAGAGACTCTTATTTGGAGCGTATTTTAATTATTATTTTTTAATTTAATTTTCCAAAAAAAAAAACCAAATTATATGAGGTAAGCTAACTTACACTGGCATGATCATGCTTGTACTACACTTGTCTAAAACAAGAGAGAGTATATTCTAAAAATAATAATTAAAAAAAAGGATCATTTTCTTACAAAACCCATAAATCTTATGTATTTATATGTATAATGAATAAATTTAAATTTTACATACACATCACCTTACCTTTTCGTAATTTTTATTTTATTTTTTAAAACTTAAAATAATGATATTTTTTATGTGAAATAAAAGATTTGAATGGTATAAATGTAAAAAAAATAAAATTTAGATGCCGAATATATGTAAATATATAGAATTTGAGTGGTATATATGCAAATGCATTTATAAAAATTATATTCTACGTGAATTAATTGAAATAAAATAAAATAATCTTTTTTTAATCAAGCGAGTCGGATTTGAACTATATTTTAATTATTAATTTCTATTTAATTTTCCAAAAAAAAAAAAATGTAATCACATGAGGTAAGCTGAGTTACACGAGCATGACCAATCTTGTACTACACTTTGTCTAAATGAGAATCCTTCTAAAGAATAATTATAAAAAAATATTAGATATATATATATATATATATATATGAATAACCTGACTCATTGGTGCGCCCTCTAGCGTAAGTCCTCGGGTTAAGAGTTTGAATCTCATGTTGCGTGCTCTTTGAATCAGAAACAAACACATCAGAGTTTTCAACTCTTTGGGAGAATCGATATTTGGTGCCACTGAACCAAATATTGATTTCACCTTTATATATATATATATATGTGTGTGTGTGTGTGTGTGTGTGTGTGTGTGTGTGTGTGTGTGTGTGGGAGAAAAGTGTGTGTGTGTCTAATGCCACTATAATTTATCTTTTTGAGTCTGAGGCTGAGCTGCACCCAGCCACACCCCCACCACTATTGCCACGTACCATCCGCTCTCACCATATAAACACTTAACCTTCAACGTGTACTTCCATCCCCCACGCATCTCCCCCTCTGCTTCCTGTTAACAAACCCTGCATTTCTCATCTCTCGATCCCTCGCATACCAATCGCCATGCTCAATAACCAAAGCTGCGTAAACTCCACGAACCAGAATCAGTCTCAGGAGAAGGAGGAAACCGGTCCGGAGAGGCTGAACCGGCTCCGGTCCGAGATGGCCGGTAAGGTATGGATACCGGAGACATGGGGACAGGAAGGGTTGCTCAAGGAATGGAGCGATTGTACGGCGTTCGACCGGTCCATGGTTCCGGAGGGGCTCCTGTCTGCGAGGAGGGCGTTAATGGCTGAGTATCGGAAGACCGACTCGGCCGGTCTGAGGATAGAGAACCGCTGTTCTTGAGTGGGTTTTTTTTCTTAATTATTATTCTTATTTAATAAGTTGTTTTCAGTACAATTTTAGAAGATTATTATTACGGAAGTTCATGGGTTGATTCTTACTCAGATTTGCTTTATTTAAATGTTTAATCCTACTTATTTATTATTAAAGTACCTATAATTATTATGCTTTGCACGTAATTATTTGGGTGATGGTTTGGATCTGTCGATTTTCATGATTTATGTTTTACATGGTTTGTTTGCTAAAACTCGTTTCAAATTTAGATATATATATATATATATATAATTTCCTTATGTCGAGCTAAAACGAGTTGGACATGATCTAACGGCTCAATTATAATTTGAGATTATAAAATTTATTTGTGTTCGATTTATTTAATGAACAATTTAAACATGAGTACAAATTAATAAACTGAACACGAGAACACTAGTTACTCGCGGACAATAAACTTATTTGGGAGCCATAAGTAGTGCAGTCTCATTTATATAGCAAGTGGATCAGGTACTTTATACTGCATATAATTATTGAAAAAGAGGGTCTCTCTCATTTTATTTGTGGATAGAATAATGTTTTATGGAATGCTAAGACAAAAAAAAAGGGTAATCAGTCACCATCACAAGACTGGAAAGCATGAAATCTCTTTGACGAATGATTTTATATAGCTTTAACGCAATCAAACATTTGAATTTCAGTATAACAATTTTATAAAATAATCGGTTGCTACATAATATGTCATCAAGAAATTTATCTGACATGAATCTGGAGATATTTAGTACGGATTTCAAGGCATTTTGTATGCAAATTCATTTCAATTCGAATCCAAAAATCATCCGGAGCATCAACTTCAGCAAACATATAGTCAAATTGGCCAGCTCGATGAGACAAATCCAATGATACTGAAATTGATTCAATTCGAGCCAAATTAGGCCTGGAACATGTCATTGAACTACTTTTGGAGGTTTTGAGTGGTTACTTAGAGGGTCGAATGAACTCCAAAATTGACATACTTATAGTCAAATCTAACATCTTGACAAGAGAAATTCAGTGAATCTAAGGTTTGTTGATTCTGGGATCATCAAGATCGTCATGTCATTAAAAAACTCTTCTATGATCAAGGAGAATCAACATGGGTCATTCGATCAAATGGATATAGTAGTTATTTGCTAAATTACTAAAATACCTCTCCTCTAAGGATTGTAAATAGACCTCTATTTTCGCTTGGAGGGGAGGGGAAAAAAAAGAAGAAGGATAAGGAGTCAATTTTCAATGTTATTATGAACTGAAGACTCGGTGCTAACAACAAGCATCCGTAGCCGTCGACCAACATCTACCACCGCTCGCCAGTCTTCTCCTGCTCGCTGTAGTTGGTAGACTCTATTGAGTAGTGAAGTATCAAATACTCTGCAACGATGTACATCAAATATGGTGGATTGAAGACCCAATGATAACTCCTAATGGCAACCACTCTTGAGTATTGCATTCAAAATACAATGAATCTTTTTGTATGTTGTGTAAGAACAAATATTGTACTCGGTGTATCATTGAGACATTTCCCCTCTTCGCTATTTGTGTGTGTTGGCTTTCACATAATACTGAGTCGTTAAATGATTACTCTACTGATTTGATTTCTCCAGCACACAGCACTACAAATGCCATTTTTCTTTTTAAATTCCAACAGCATTTTTCAGAGGTGGTACAAGTGTATTAGCCAATGCATACTATTAGCATAATGATATATTCACATAATACAATTATTCATTCACATCAACAATATTAATCATCCAAAACAAAATAGATTAATATTTACAAAACATAAAAATGTTAGGATTTTAATTAAAAAAAAACAGAAGATTAGAATTTTAAAATTTTAATATAAATAAATTGATGTACTCCTCATAGGATCTAATCAAAAGATAAAACTAGAGAGATTCCTTCATTATTCTATCAATTGATTGGAACAAGTCACCTTTGATCAGCTTAGCAATCTCAATCTTGTCATAACTTTTTTCTCCAATTTCTTTTTATTTTTTGTGGCATCATAAAATGAGAACTTGGCTTAGAGATTCTTAAATACCTCAGTCGAGAACAATTCTGATTGGTTATAAGCAATTCTATGATATAAAGGTCCCTTTAGATTTTGTTTTTATTTTCAATTTTATTTGTTATGTAAATTAGTTAAAAGTTAGAGTGTTGGTATCCATACTACATTCAACATCCCATCATCAACTAATTTCAGTCACACACGTAGAATCATGCGACGTCGCTTCTTTACCTCCTAATCTTTCTCTTATTATTGGTTGGTAATTTGTTAATCAACAACGTGATTTAAATACTCTTTTTGATCAAGAGATTTTTTATTCATTGTTTATTATGTGATGCAGGCAATATAAGACTTGAGTCGGGCAGTCAACACAATTAAAACCGATCAAAAGGACTCTTTTAAGTGACAAGCGATAGATCATCACAAACACATCATAAAAAATAAGCGGTAAAGTGCGTTAATAGTAAAACAAGACAAAGGTAAAAAGTCATCCAAAGGATGCATTTCATTTCATATACCAGATGATTGAAAAAACTTTCTTTTTCCAAAAATTTACAAAACTTTTTTCTATGAATTATATTTGAGAAAAAGAAACAAAAACTCTAGCATAGGTATCCCTAAGGCCGAGTAAAGCATTTGATGAGCCTCCTTCTACAACATGATCTCCTTTAGATTCTTCCTACCTTTCTGTCGCTGGTGTTGCGGTGGAGAGGAGCTTGGTAAATTCATTCAAATACTTGTACTTGGGTTGATCAACCCTACACGCACGAACTATCGGATCACTAGGTTTGTTCTAAGTCGGATATGCTAGCCTGATCATCTAGGAACCCCTCCCTCATCTTAATCAAGTCTACTCTTTCAATCAAAACTTCTTTCTCATCATGGACAATGAAAAACCACTTAGACGTGTTGTACAACTCTTCTTCAATCTCTTCTAGTCAAGCCTCAACCACGTCCACCTGTTCTTTAACAGCCTTTGCCCGTTCCTTATCAAGTGTGGCCTTTTTCTCAGCTTTAAGAGCCCTCCGCTTTGTGTCATGGCAGAGAAAGGAAAGAAATGTGTAGCCTCAAGCCCCAAAAAATTGGTATCAGTCGACTGCATGACATAGGTCCAGAGCACAATGCTTGCTGAGATGCTCCAAGAAATTCTTGGAACAGACTGTGATCATTGAATCATAAACATCGACACTCAAGGAACGCCAATCACTAATCATGTTGATTAGGGCATACCATGAGTCCTTGCTCACAAATACCTTCAGTCGATTCACCTGCTTGGGACTCCATTTGCACGAAACTCCCTCAACTTTTTTTTGAGAGGTGAGGGAGAAGAGTGTCAGTTTTCCATGTCTTTCCTTTACCAAAATGGGTTTCCTCTTTAGAAGCAATGGGCCACTAGGGAAGGGTGACTGGCCTCCCCACTCTTTGCATAGGTGATGAAGTTTGTAGTAGCTACCCAAGAAATCATCAGCTACATACCTAGCTCTTCTCCCAATAACTCCTCCTCCATGTTTGTCACCAGAAAGCTAAGAGTCCTTTCCAATTTTAGGCATTGCTCTCTAGATGGACCTACACCCATTAGAACCTGTTTTCTCTTAACAAGAATCAACTCCCTTGTGGAGACTCTATGAATTAAAATCATGCTCTCAGAAATATAATGAATATAGTTCGAACATGCAATCATGTTTTAGACACGGTCAATCTTCTCCTCCCCTCTCATTGGCCTGACAACTTTCTGATAGATGCCTTTATTTCATGGTTCCTTTTGAGAAATCCAAGCAACCTCATCAATTTATCACCACTCCTCCCGAGTATCTAACTCAGCTCATAAGGTCGTGGTCATCACACTGAATCTAGACAGATCTAGGATCTGGTTCACCACAACCACATCAGAGTATTGGTGGATGTATATCTTCCTCCCCTCGACAACCACAACCATGCATTGAATGTAATGAAGCACAGACTTCTTCTTCTTATGCACTTCACCAATCGAATGAGATTGGACTCCTAAGTCATGGGAGGACCCACGCTTGAAGCTAGGCATCATCATCCAAAAAGCAAGCATCTTGGAGCAAAGACATGTCATTGAGAGGCATGGACAACCTATTGGTCAATGGGAAAGATCTGAAAAATTGGGCAAGTATTTGGAGGCCATCTAAATGGAAGTGAGGAAGGTAAGGGAAGAAAATCAACATATGAGAAGAAAGAATGATCAAAAGCACAATGCTCAAAAATCCAACTCTTAACTCTTATATATAGGGTGTGAGAGAAACTTAAGCTGTCGTAAGGATCGTACAAAAATTTCGACATATCAAATGACATCAATACAATTTTTGAGAGAGTAATTACAAAAATTAAATTTCATTTGAATAAACATAAAATCTAGAGTTTTATTAAAAAAAAAGAATAATTTTACGATTGGTTCTTCTGCCCCTTAGTCGAGGCAATCCCTCGTCAAACTAGCTTTTGATAGATCACTTGGACCCTAAACCTAAAACTATCTGCACTACTTGCTTTGGCCTGGACTCAAACCTTCAAACAAGTCTCCCGAACATATGTTAGTGCCAATCAAACTTCTGTCATATTTATCTAAAGGGTTGCAACCTCTTCACGTATCTCCTTTTTTTCATCACCTCTTGACATTCAAGAATTCAAGTAAAGGAGTCTTCCATCTCCTATATTTATTGGAGCAGTGACACTAGGAACGTTTTTCACCCATTTGTCTGTTCTCCTCAGACAACAAAATTTAATAGACAGTAGGTACAAAGGAGCACAATATAATGAGCCCAAGAGCGAAAAAGCAAGGTCCCACAGGCAGATGACCAAAGGTCCCTCAAAAAAAGACCAGAGGTTCAGTGCCAGAATATTAAGCATCAACAAGTGTGATACCAAAAGACTAAGCATCCACCAGCAGGACACCAGAATAGTAAGTGTCTACCAGCAGAACACTAAAGACTTGTCTGATCCTATGCTTGTACTACACTTGTCAAAATGAGAATACTTGCTAAATGATAATTAATAGGAAAAAGACTTACGCGTGCATACCCTTAAATTTAATAATTAATGATAATTTTGAATTCTAATTATGGTTAACATGGCTCTCTATACTTTCTAGTCGGAGGTATTAGGTCAAGTAGGTAGGAAACCATGTTTTTTTAGAAGCACGATGGTATAAAATTAAATATGTCAATGGTAGTTCTTTCTAATAGCTAATGTGGGAATGACCACTATTTTTGTTGTGTCCAAGAACCTTTTATCTTGGTTGTTTGGTCGGAAATCGTGAAATACTTGCTATTGCTCATGTCGGCCTGGTTTTTTGTCTATACCAAAGCATAGGCTTCTTCTAAATCGTTTTGTGCTTGTCCTAAATATTTCTTATAGGTCTATATATATATATATATATATATATATATATATATACACACACAAGTATAAAGAAGATCATAGATTCAACTACTTTCTACTAAGTAGTTTATTTTGGATATGTTTATAACAGTATAATTTTTTAACTTGCTAAGAATTCTAGATCTTCCAACCCGCTTTCGACCATCTTAGTTTAGATATTACTTCAAATATCTTTTTATAAAATTTTATTGATGCTTAATGACATTTACTTTATTATTTTGATTTACAAACATTACCCATCATAAAAAAAAATTTGTCCCATTGATCACACCCAGAAATATCTTAAGTTTGTTGAATTACTTCAGAACATGTGGACTTTGTAAATATTTATGCAACTTATTCCCTAAATGTCACAAACTCTGTTTATTTTTTTTTCCTTTAGACGATCTTTTTTATAGTGTTACAAACATCAATATGATTGTTTCTTTCATGAAGCACAATATCTTTACCAATGTAAATATTGAATTGTTATCTACATAGATATCTCCAATTTTAATGCATTTTCACATAGATAGCACTTGAATTTGAGTAATGAACATATTTATTTTGTTTGAAGATCAATTCAATCCTTGTTCAATGCTTGTTAAAGAACACATAAAATATTTTAATTTATTGATCATTGATTCATGATTCTTCTTAACATATATATATATTTTTTTTTTTGTAAATATATTTCAAAAGATAGATTTCACATCTATTTGATGAATAAATTAGCCCTTAGGTGCAACAAGAGAGATTATCAAATGAATAATTTCCAAGTGAGTGATATAAGTAAATATATCATCATAGTTTGTGCCTATTTTTTGATATCATTTTAAAAGCGACCATATTTAAACACTTTAACATATTTCTTTGTATTATTCCTTATTTTATATACCAATTTACATCAATAATGTTTTACCTTTCTATTAGAGTTATATACTCTCATGTGTTATTCTTCCGAAGAGATTTGATTTTTCTTCCATTGTGCATTTTCACATTACATTCTATATAACCTGAAATTTGGGTGGCTCACTCTAAGTATACAATAAAAATGAAGTTCATCAGTCTCTTCCTAGCTAGAGAAACTGAGGCTTCTTAATCTTGTCTTCATTTGTGTTCAATTGTCTTCAAAAGATTGTGGCAAAGAGGTGAAGTACCATAAGGTAAAGAAGGTTCACATGCCTCCATGCATCATTGTTCTTTATCTTAAATAACTTTACTCTTTTCTGATTACTTTTCCCTAGCTAATTCTTCATTGCACTTCATAAATATGCTAAAAATAATTTTGCAAGTGTTAATAATAAATAATTTTTATGCTTTAGATTTATTCTTGATAGAGATAAGCATAGAACTTTCATCCTACAAATTAATCCTTCTTTGTTCATTAACATGTGCTATGTTCCCAAGCACTTTTTATATAAGTGATATATGACACTTTCCATATCCACGCGTCTTGAGGCATCTGTTCACTAGACTTAGAATTAAACATCAGTTGAGAACATAAAGATCATATGTTGTTACCTCATTCTAAAATGTATTTACCTTTTTTTTTTTTTTTTGCTCATGATAATGTATGGCACCAACTAAGAAAATTAGATTCTTTCTTCGATCATATGTTGGGGCGAAAATTTTGACATTGTCAGTGTCAGGTTTTCTTTGTATATTTTTTAAATGCTTTAAGAGTGAACTTGTTAATTTATTCAGATTTGATGGATTTTTTATGGTAGCCAATTTATTCCTTCATAACTTTCTTTAGTTTCTTCAATGTAAAAATAGCTTTTAATTTTTTCTTAAAAAAAAAAAAGTCTCCTTGCACAAACATCTATAAAAGTGAGAAAATATTGATGCCTTTCAAAAAATGTAAGGGAATTGGTCGGCATACATCATTGTACACCAATTGAAGTACCTCAATAGTTGTGAAGCTTATTTTATTAGGTAAATTTCTAAGATGCTTTTAGAATACACAACCTTCACAAAACTAATTTGAATGGTCAGAGCATGGCAAATCATACACCATTTTCTTTACCATATTATTAAGATATTCAAAAATGTATACTTTGAAGCTGCGGTAAAAAAAAAAATGATACATCTTTTGAATAACATTACATCATTTCTTTTGTTTAGAAAAAAAACTATTTATTTTTTATCTTAGTTTATCAATTAAGTTATTTAAGATATTTCTTATAACAAGCTTGTTAACTTTTATGTGAATATTATATCATTTTTTATTTAATTACCTCAAGTTTAAGTTATCACTTCATGCTCTACATATATTATTTATTAGAAATAAATTGGTGATTTTCTTCTATAAGAAAGATGAGAGTTTTAGTTTTTTCCTTTACCAAAATCTTTAAGGAGTCACTAATGTAAATTTTGCTTTCCATGTTCTTCATTTCCACAAAGATTCTATTGTATCGCATATACTATCTAGTACTAATATCCAAGTATCATTTTTTTTTTCATCTAGCGAAAACAAAATTTTTTTTTATTGTTCTTATTTAAATTAGCTATTTCTTGATTATCTTTTTTATTATAAAATTTGAAAGTATAATAGTCTACTTTTTTGCTAACATAATAAATAAGAGTTTATTGTATGTTTGAAAGTTTTGCTCTTTTGTTCAATATTCATTGATTAAGTTTTAATTTGCTTCATTAGGTATTTTAGCTTATTACATTGCCACAATTACACCCACGTCATAAACATTATGAATACCGAGTTCTCCTTAATTTTGTTCAATATGGGATCGGTGATATTATTTCAATCTAATTTATGTCGAAATATTTCGACTAAAATAATTTGCATTGTTGTTGTGTCTTATTAGCATCAAGTTTGTTTATATGAAACATGTGTCGAAATTTGTGTCTAAAAATATCAGACGATGAATATTAGTGTCAAATTAACATCTCATTTGTGTCGGAAAATATCGTTGAATGACGAAATATTATTATCGATTTAGCGTCAGATTTTGCATCTGAAAACTGAAGCAAATCCGACGCAAATCTGTAACACAAAAAAAAATATCATTTATTTTTTACAACATGCACAAAAAGACATTTTACATTACATGCCACTGTTGACCTCATTAATGTCTCTCTTTCTCTCTCTAAAACATAGGATTTAGCCTTACGATTTCCTAATAAATTCGCCTAGAGGACTAGTGATGGGACTCATACCATTTAGAAATTAAATCATCTCTGCACTCCTTATGGTTTTATTTATTTGACCTTGAATCCTTAAACTTTGGTTGAGTTAATTAGGGCCAAGCTATTGAAGCTCAATTTGAGTTCCCATATGTTTGAATCCCTAAGCAACCATTTCAAGCTTGGAGACTTGGTTTTATGTTTCAAGTATCTTTTGACCTTATAGGACTCAATCAATCAAACTTAATATTTGCTCTTAATTCACGTCTTTGGTCCAAGATGAACTCAAACTTGTTTGAAGTACGTCTTAAACCATGATCTAGTTTAAATTGAAAATAAAATGAGAAATTAATTGATTGAAATAAAAAGAAAATTTGAACTAAAGTTGGAATTAAACACATGAATCAATAATCAAGAAATTTTTAATTCAAATCAAAATTAATATTAAAAATAATTAAATCATATAATCCTAACTAATTTCGATTTAAATATAGTTAAAGTTAAATTCTTTTTTAAAATTCTAATTTAATAGGAATAAAAAATGATAATAATAACAAATTTTTAAACTTTTAAAATAATCTAAATAAATTCTCAATAGAAAATTTTAGCTATTTTGTTTTATCAAATGTTAAAAAAAGTTAAATTTAAAAATAGAAAAATAAATAAAATAAAATTTAAATATAACTAATTAAAATCGTAAAATGATATAATATATATTAATTTTAAATAAAATTTCAAAAAAAAGCAAAATAAAATGATTCAATTTCTTAATAAATAGAAAGAAAAGAAAATTAAAATTAAAATTATAACTGATAAAGTAGGGGAATCTCCTAAAAATACATATTTTAAATGATCAGGAAGTAGCTTCAACTCAAGTTCTAGAGGTTTTTCAATAGAAAGACAAAATGATTTATCTTTGTATATTGTGTCCAAAATTTCAAAACTTTCTTGAACATAGTTTGAATCTTCCTTAAAAAGATCTTCATATTGATCTAATTCCTCTTCTTGCTCGTGTTCCAAATTTTTTTCTTCAGATTTTCCTTCATAAGTAGTTCTGAAATGACATTCACTTAGATATCTTGTGACATCCATTCTAAAACATTGATCTTCTTTACCTTTTCCAGGGTATTTTATTGATCTTGAAATGTTAAAAATAACAGTTTGATCATTGACGCGCATTGTTAGTTACCTTTTTTGCACATCTATCATTGCTCTTCCTGTGGCTAGGAAATGTCTCCCCAAAATGATAGATATCTCTTTATCTTTCTTCATATCTAGCACAATGAAATCAATAGGAAAGATAAATTGATCCACTTTCACTAGGACATCTTTTATAACTCCTTTAGGGTATGTTATCGAACGATCTGCTAACTGCAGAGTAATAGTAGTAGGGGTTATTTCTCATAATCCCAATCTTTTAAATATTGATACTGACATAAGATTAATGCTTGCACCTAAACCACATAAAGGTTTCCCATAAAATCTGTCTTCTATTACACATGGAATTGTAAAGCTACTAGGATCTTTAAGCTTTTAAGGAAGCTTCTTCTGAATTATTGCACTGCACTGCACTGCACTCTTTAAGTACAACAGTCTCATTATCTTCAAACTTCTTTTTTCTGTTACCTTGCATGTTACGGATCCGTATTTAATGACCATTATTTTGAAAGTAAAAAAATATTTTTTTCTGCTTATTACATCCATCATAATTTTAAAATTATGCATATAACAAGCTAGGCCATATGCAAGGTCAACCCGTTTTCAAAATCCATCCTAGGTGAACCATTTAGATCCCTTGGATTTTTAGGACAAGACCTAGATGTAGGTCAGGAAACCTTCTCGTTTGATTGTGTGCTAGACTAGGTCTATGATTATATGTAGTATTTTCAATGCTTCTAGCTTTTATTCTCTGTTGATTTGACTGGTCTAGCCAAGCCTCACTTTTTTTGTTTTCCAAGTGTTCTTGCATGTTTGATATGCATCATAGTATATTAGGGCGTCCTTCTGCAGGGAGCCGTAGATATATATATGCATACAGAAGTATCATTAAGGGGGAGCATGTAATGATTTTTACTAATTTTTTCTTGCATGTGCTATTTAGCTTCCTCGACCAAAAGGGCACGACTCAGATATAATTTCATGAGTTAACCCTAATTAACAATCTTCCACATGCCGAGTCTTTATTATTATTTTTAAATGTATTTGATAGAGTTCCAAAAAAAGTACGGGCACAAATTTTAAGGCAGGGACACATCAAACCACGTGATGAGGATCTAGAGCAGCTGCTCTTGTCCTCTACCTTAAGTATTAATTTTATATTTTTGTATAGATCTTAGACTTGACATGTATATGTAGAGTATGACCGTCTTTTCTGCTTTTCTCGGGATATGTCGCAGACCCAGCTTCATTGGGTTTTCTTATATATGTTAGCATGTTTTACTTTCTATTGCATGTTTATATGCTTGGATTGTTTTATGTGTTTCTTTCTAGTTTATCTGGAATGCTATGAAAATTATAATCTAGACTCATTAAGGACCCTAAAATTATAAATTTTCTACCTAATATCATAAC
Organism: Phalaenopsis equestris; assembly: GCF_001263595.1. Lineage (NCBI taxonomy): Eukaryota > Viridiplantae > Streptophyta > Magnoliopsida > Asparagales > Orchidaceae > Phalaenopsis > Phalaenopsis equestris. Next base: position 1,921,944 of record NW_018164739.1, on the reverse strand, counting down.
AATAACAGATTTAAATAATCAAAATTTTAAGATTAAAATTACCAAGATTTTCAAAAACTCTCTTTTACCTTTTTGCATGGCCTTCTAGCCGGATTTTAAATGGGTTGCATAACATGACCCTCACCAAGACATAATTAATAGGGCTTCCACATTATGGCTTATTAGCTAGTTGCATCATATGCATATTCTGAAAGAAGCCTCTGTGCTTCTCCAACCCGATTGACCCAACCTAGATTTCTACTTAAGTGGTTGTCTAGTGTCATAAGTCGTTATCAACTTCCTTAACCCAAACTAGGAGTACGACCTACCGTTGGAAGTGTTTCTAGCTTTATAGCTTTACCCCAATTTCTCTTCTTTTCCAGCAACATCCCGACTACTTTAACAGGTATAAGTCCCACATCTTGGAGCTCCACCTGATAGTCATATGATAGAGTTTCATTTCTTTGACTTTAGAGCTACCGAGTTTCCCGTAGACGACTCAATTTATGGATTGCTGTCGGGGATCTCTGGACATGTTGGATCGACTAACTTCTTGACCAGATAGACTTAAGGTCCTGGTTGCTTGTGATGACAAATCTATGATACCCCGACCTGACTACCTTCACCTGTTAGAGATTACTCCTCCCTTCCTTTCACTACTCACTTTAAGCCTTGTCGCTCATTTTACCTTCGTTGATATTATCTCAAAAGCTCCATTACTGATGAGTCGTAGACTGCTTGGAACATGACAATTTATCCTTTGCCCTTATGGCTTGACTTGTCTTGGTAAGTTTTGTCACACAGAAGTTCTTCACATTCTTTCTATTGTTTTTCTGCCTTTGTCGTGTATCCTACTTTTTTTATTTCTTTTTTCTTATGATCATTTGCATGTTCCAAAAGAGAGAATTATTCAGAAAAAGGGAATTATACGATGATGGACAAACTGATGACTCTTTTAAAAAAAAAAAAAATTAATGAAAACATTCTCTTAAAAGAATTTGTTCCTCGAAGTTACACCTTAGTCCTAAAATAGTAGTGGGCACTTTGCAATCTTCTCATCTTCAATCTCTTGAGGTGCTTTTTTACTTCAACTAGTTCTTCCAAAGTAATTTAACAAAAGAAATGAATCTATAGTGCATCAATGTTGTAAAGCCTGATACACCATAACACGCATGATCAAGTGCCCCAATAAGGGGCTCCCTAATGCTTCAATCCAGAGAAGAATGCCAACCCATGTGCGCAAAAGTGGCGCCTAAGTGTTGTACCCATTTAACACGCACTTGTGCTTGGATCCAGTGGCCCATCTGAGGCTCGACGATACCCGAATTTGTGACTTTAACTCAATCAAGCAAAAATACAACACCTGTGAGCATCATTACTACGCCATAAGCAGTTTGTAAACAGTTAGAAATTTAAGCCTCCATTTAATGAAGGATCAATACAATTTATAGTGGTGTATTCTTGATGATGCGTGACAGGTACAGAGCAACATCTGTGTCGAGTATGTGGACTTCAGTGACTGCTTTCTCTTGTGATATAAAGAGAAGAAGGACATGAACTGTTATAAGTTTCAGTGGTGCATATAATGGATAGGAGTAGTATATTTTGTACTATGATTCTTTCATAGTGAAATTTTTTGCTTATAAGCATACTAAAAATCTTACACAAAACAATTCATCTAATTAAAATACAATTATGCTTATAAGCATACTAAAAATTAATCAGTTATTAAGCTAGACATAGCCTAATTAATCTTACTTATCTCACCATAGATTCAAACTCATTATTAAATAAATTTATTATTATTATTATCATAAGGTGTAAGATTTATCTTAAATTAACCTTATTCTAACCTATGGGATTACTAAACCCTAAACTGAAAAAAAATAATTGATTTTAAATTGGATAACGACATTATTGAAAGAAAGAGAAGTATAAAACAATAAGTAGGAGCTCGGTAAGTCATTTGACCATTAAGGAGGACGAGTAGCTCCATAGTTAGAAGAAATAAGAAGGTGAGCTTGGTGGTGGTTGCAAAGCCCAAAAAAGGAAAAAAAAATTACACAACACTTTTAGCTTAGAAAATAAAATAAAAATTTTGCCTTTATAAATATAACAATCTCTTACAAATTCTCAAATCTCAAACGAATGAAGCTCAGCTGCTAATGGTGAATCTTCAGTTATGCTAAAAGAGCTCACCATCTTAACGCAACTCATTCAAACCTACGCCCGAAACGGTAAGCTTCAAAAGGGCAAGCAGCTCCACGCCCACCTCCTCACATCCACCGGCATCCCCTCTACCTTCATCGCCAATCACCTTCTCAACATGTATGCCAAATGCGGCGATCTCACCCATGCCCTCAACATGTTCGACAGTATGCCGCAACCTAACCTCGTCACTTGGACTGCCATGATCACTGGCTTCTCCCACAACGCCAGGTTCCTCGATTCCCTCCTAACCTTCTACAACATGCGCGCCTCCGGCATTCAACCGACTGAGTTCGCCTTCTCCAGCGCCATCCAAGCAGCCACCGCCCTCGGATCCCTTGCAGTCGGGATGCGGCTTCACTCTCTTAGCCTGAAGCTAAGTTACAACACAGAGCTGTTCGTCGGCAGCAATCTTGCCGACATGTACTCCAAATGCGACTCCTTGGCTTTCGCTTGCAGGATTTTCGAGGAGCTGCCGGAGAAAGACGAGGTTTCTTGGACCGCCATGATCGTTGGGTATGCAAAAAACGGTGATTTTGACAAAGCTTTGGTGGCATTTCACAGTATCCTTGAAAATGAAACCCTCGCCGCCGATCAGCATGTTTTCTGCAGCGCTCTCAGCGCTTGTGCAGGGCTGAAAGCTGGTCAGCTCGGCCGTTCAATCCATGCCAGGGTGGTAAAGTCAGGCTTTTCGACAGAGAACATTGTCAACAATTCACTCACTGACATGTATTCCAAGAACGGAGACATGGAGAGCGCTGCAACTGTTGTTGATACCTCTTCTAATGGCTGGAACGTTGTGTCCTGCAGCTCGTTGATCGACGGCTATGTCGAAGTGGACCGCATAGAGGAAGCCATTACCACATACGTGGAATCAAAAAGGCGTGGAATTTACCCCAACGAGTTCACTTTCTCAAGCTTGATCAAGGCTTGCGCCAACGATGCCGCTCTGGATCAAGGAATCCAACTCCATGCTCAGGTGATCAAAACCAGCTTCTTCCTCGACTCCTTCGTCTGCGCCGTCCTTGTCGACATGTACGGCAAATGCGGCCTTCTCTCCTCTTCATATCAAATCTTTGAAGAGACTCAGAACCCAACCAACATCACCTGGAATTCCATAATCAACGTATTTGCACAGCACGGCTGCGGCCAGGACGCGATTGAGGCATTTCATCAAATGGTTGCAAGACACATCGAGCCGAACCACATAACTTTTATCATTCTTCTTATGGCCTGCAGCCATTCCGGGCTAGTAGAACAGGGGCTTGAATTCTTCGGTTCGATGAACGAAACCTTCGGCATCGAGCCGAGAGATGAGCATTACTCTTGTGTAATCGACATGCTCGGCCGAGCTGGGAAGCTCCGGGAAGCTGAGGAATTCATCCATAAAATGCCTTGCAAGCCCAACGCCCACGCTTGGTGCTCTCTTCTCGGCGCTTGCCGGACTTACGGGCGGAAAGAGCTCGGCGAGCTGGCGGCGGAGAAGTTGATGAAACTAGAGCCGGAGAACAGCGGAACCCATGTTCTTCTCTCGACCATCTACGCCGGCGTGGGGCAGTGGGAGGACGTGAAGGCGGTGAGGAGGTTGATGAAGGATAACGGGAGGAAGAAACTGCCGGGACTGAGCTGGACTGAGGTGGAGCAGAAGACGCACGTGTTTGGCGCAGAGGATTGGTCGCATCCTAGGAAGGATGAGATCTACAAGAAGATGGAGGAGCTGTGGGTGCGGATCAGAGAAGAAGGGTATGTGCCATACACGGCGGCGGTGGTGAGCAAGGTCGAGGAAAGCGAAAAGGAGAGGCTTTTGAGGCATCACAGTGAGAGAATCGCGGTGGCGTTCGCTCTGATAAGCTCGCCGGTGGGGAAGCCGGTTATCGTGAAGAAGAATCTGAGGGTTTGTGTGGATTGCCATTCGGCGATTAAGCTTATTGCGAAGGTAGAGGAGAGGGTGATTATTGTAAGGGATAGTGCTCGGTTTCACCATTTTCGGGATGGGAGTTGCTCTTGCAGGGATTATTGGTGATTGTAGAGGGATTCTTCCAGTGCAAAGATGTTGGTGGTTTAGATTTATATTAAATGATTTTATGATTTATTTGATGGGAGATGTAGTTGTTTGAAGAAATAGTTATAAAGTTAGTATAAATTTACTTAGATTTCAAAAAATTAGATCTTAATTTTCTGATAACCACCATGTTTTAATACGTCAGATTACAAAAAAATAATTATCAACCACAAAAATTTCTAGAAAATAGTAAGAAATCAGTTCTACAAACACAACTATGATATGAATCTGAAAAAGCAAAATAGAACCCTTTAATCCTCTTAACTTTATTTTTTGTTGAATTAGATTTTTTTCTTATACATTTTTAAGTTTGCAAAATATAAATTTATCATCATTTTCAAAAAAATATTAATAATTAATATTATTAAAAAATAAAATTTAATTTAATTTAATAATTATATTCTTAATATATAAAATTAAATTTATATTAGAGCATTTACATACATACCAATTAATTCTTATGTTTTTCCTATTTAACATTTAAATTTTAATTTTTACATTAATATCATTCAAATCTCATAATTTAAAATTTTAAGAAGTGAGATGGTTGTTCTTATGCATAAATAAAATGAGATATAAATAAAATTTGAAGTTTAGCGTTGAATATGTAATTTGATAAGACTTGGGTTATGTATGCAAACCTTCAATTAATATTTTCAGAATTTCTAAATCCTACAGTCCTACTAGTTGAATCCTACTTGCAGCCAAACAAAAGCAGGTGTTAGGGATTTAGGACAAAACGCTTCCGTGCTCCCGGAGATGATTCGAATTGCGTGCTCTAGGGACGCAGGGAGCTCAAATTATTCTTCCTAATCCCTAACTGATAGGAACTGGCAACTCGTTTCCATCCTCTTCGCATCATTTATTGGTATTGTTTACACTATTTACTTCTAAAGGTCTTTCGATTTTTGGATGAAGTTTTCATATCTTTTGCTTGGTTTCTTTGAACATCTGGGCTGAAATAAAGTATTTGTTATTTATTTTTTTGGTTTTCATCCAGTTTAGATACTTCTTAAGGATTTCTAGGGCTTGCGATTTTTACTCCTTTTATGTTTTTAATTTCCGGAAGAAAATCGGATGAGTTAGCTTGTAGTAGAGGGCAATCTCTTTTAAATTTGCGGAAAATGCTGAATTGGAGTAAAAATAAAGCAGTAGATTCCACGGAAACGGAAAGATGCTGAATTGGGTTCCATATCTTCGTTTAGGTTGTTACCAATTTTATTCAGTGAAAATATCAATTATTTTTTGCCTGGTTTATACGTTAAGTTTTAATACATCCATTATGTATATTCAATTTTAGTAAATCCGATTTTACTGCATCATGTATATTCGAGTTCATCAAATTCCGTTGGTATTGCTTGAAAACGGTTTGAATATTTATATTATTAATTAGTGCGCATTAGAACTTAAGTTGGTTTTAAACTGGTAGTTTGATTAGTGATTTAGTTGGATTCTAATTGAGTAATTACTGAACAGGCCTTAGCTTAAGCTAATTAAGATTGAATTGAGTTATGAATTAGATTAAGCAGGACTTAATTTATGTTGTTAAGAGTTTATATTTAAGTTTAACAGGTGGATCTTGAATAAGATAAAATTACTGAGTTAGGAAATTTATTGGTTAGCTATTTATGGTTTTGCTGTGATAATTAATGCTTTTAAACTTAGGCTAATGAAACATACAAGAAGTCATTGATATATGGATTAATCAAAGTAGTTAATAAATGATTATGATGCTAATTTATAGATTAATTATGGTCAAATTATGCTGATTGGTGCTAAGCCAGACTAATTAGAAAATAAATAAACCTTAATTTGGCTAAAACAAATTAGAGTAATTGACTAAATATTACAACTAGTAACTAATACTGATTAGACTAATAATGACTTAAAATTTTTATTAAATTAAATAATCAATGCATTTACACTAATAATTTTTTAACTTGAATAGTTATATAATCAATGCTTATGTGGTCCAATGTAACATTGAATACTTCTTTTAAAGCATTTTTAATTAAAAATTTTTCATGCCTTTTCAATCCATTTTAAACGCATGCAAAACTCTATCACTTTTATATGTTCTTAAGGTATTCCTGCAGAAAGTATTGAGAAATCTAAAAGATATCCTACAACAACAACAATAACAACACAAGCCTTTATTCCACTAAGTGGGGTCGGCTACATGATTCCTTTTTATTCATTGTGTCTTATTTAGCGTCATATTTCCATGTATACGTAATAAGTTAAGATCATTATTTATACAATATGCCCAAGTATTGTATTTTTAGGTCTACCTTTGACTCTCTTAGCATAAGTCTAATCTAAAACATCCACTTTCCTAACCGGATCATAGATGGTCGACGTTTAATGCGACCAAACCATTTAAGACAACTCTCTCTAATTTTGTTTGCCACTGGAGCTACACAAACCCTTTCACGGATACATTTGTTTCGTATTTCATCTCTAAGTGTCAAGTTATTCATCCACCTAAGCATTCTCATCTTAGCAACACTTAACTTAGTTTTATGCTTCTTTTTTAGAGACCAACATTCTGCGCCATCAAACATCACATGTCTCACCACCATCTTATAAAATTTTCTTTTTAAGTCAAAACAATACTTTTCTATCGCACAATAGGCCGGATGCATTCCTCCACTTCAACCAACCAACTTGAATTATACTTATAACATCCCCATCTATATTGACATCACTTTGAACAATATAGACCCGAGATATGTAAAGAATATCCTAGTTTTTTTAAATTTTTTTCGAGTATGGATAACTTTCTTTCAATTGAATGTTATGCCTTTTTTTTTATTTTTAATATTGATATTTATGATTCTAAAACCATTCATGGTAGAAAGCTGGTATCGTAGGAAAGGAGAATATTGTTAGAGACAAGCATGATACTCTCCTAGGTGCTCACATAAGACAATATGAGGCCATAACTCCCGGCACTCCTCACAGGCGAGCATCACTACCACAAGATTGCTTAGCAGAGTTTCTTGCTTTAAGGTGATGCTACATAGTGAAACAACCTTTCCTTCATGGGAATATAGGTGCTTATACTCTGAATGTCAAGTTTTTACTTAGGTTTTAATGAAGAAAAATTTTAATTGATTGAAGTTAAAAATGCTGCTTACGAACGAGTTAGCTTAAATGTATTTGTTAGAATTTAAAATTTTTGAGTTGTAAATCTTGACAAATAAGAAGATTAGTCCAAGGAGATGCAAGAAGAAATCAAGGGCTACAAATTCACTTCACATGGATATGATGAAGATAGAATAAATAATAGGGGAGATTGGATTAATCTAAGCTTTCCATGTTACAAATTTAAATTTTAACTCTTTATCTTTTTTAAAGATTTTTTTGCGCACACCGTTTAGCAGAAATTTAATTTTGGTTCTTGTAATGCAATGAAACTTGAATTATTAGTATTTTTATGAACTTTGGTTATCTTGATTATGATTTACTTTTCAAAATTATCCTCATAATTAGAATAAATTTATTGAGTGAAATACCAATTTCTTTTTTATCATATATTTTCACTTTGCCAATCACCTAGCTAACATATCTCAATGAATGCCATTACTGAAAATTTTTTATAGCTATGGTATGTGTGATAGAAATGGGATTGTAGAAAGTGGATCTGCGAGAAACTAGAAACATAGAGTGAGAAAAACTATTATAGATATAACGTCGTTCCCTCTACTGAAAGTAAACTAAAGAAATACGGTTCTGCACTAAAAAACATTGGTTCTGCAATGTGCATTGGATGGATAGATAATGTTAATATAGATCAAAAGTATACTTAAATAACATGACTATAGTTGAGAAATGATTTCTGCCAAAAAAAAAAAAAATTTTAACTACTCATGTATCACTCTAGCATGACTGGACATTCACTAAGGCTCTGTTTGAGACAGCTGCAGATTATTAATAATCTGCTGATAAATAACTGATCCACTGATCCAGATAAGCTGCTGATCAGCAGCTGATCCGGATAAGTTGACTGTCATTTTGGCTTGTGCATTTGAAAAACAACTGATTTGCAGTTGTTTTTAGATAAATAATCATTCTGTCTTTGTGCAGTATTGTTGTTTACAACAGAACTATCATAACTATAAATTAGATACTTTAGAAACAAATAACCAGTTCTTAACAGTATAAAAAAAGAGACACACCTCAGTTTAGAGAGAGTACCAAGATTACTTAAAAAAAAAATAATAATAATTAAATTAATCGATTAGTTGCATAAAATTACTCTCTTTGTATCTCATCTTCGCCACACTCAATTCCCTCTAAGTACTCACCGCAACCTCTCCACAGTATAATCAATAGATGTAAAGCATCATGATCAACAAGTAGTTCGCTACGAAACCCTCTCCCATATTGCAATTTGAAGTAGCAATTCTAACAAGTAAGCTAGCATTTCCGACACATTAAACTGGATAAGAAATAAGGTGAAATATTATTATGGATAAATATTATATAGTAACTTAAATTAACTTATTATCCTGGATAAATATTATGTAGTAAATTAAATTATCTATTTGATTACTAATTTTTAAAATTTATATCATCATTTTATTTTTCAAAAAGTGAAATATAGCTTAGCATGCATAAAAAAGATGATAGGTATGTAAAAATTTAAATTTAGGTGTTAGATATGTAAATATATAAAAATTGAGTGCTATGTATGCAAATCTTCCAAGAAAAATTTTAGCATACTTATGAAAATAATAAATAATGAACATATATATTTTTTGATTAAAAGTACTCTTTATTGGCGTAAAACTAATTTTCCATTATTGCTATCGCAAAACAACTCGAATAACACCAATTTTGGCAAAATGCTCGAATAACACCACATTACTCATCAATAACATCAAAAAACTTAGCTAATAACAATAACACCTAAATACTTCTGAAAAACAACTCGAATAACACTGACTCGGGCAAAAGACCCGAATAACACAGCATAACTTATCAATAGCACAAAAAATCTAGGTAATAACACCGCAATAACACCTGAATACTGACGCAAAATAACTCGAATAACACTGACTCTGGCAAAGGACGCGAATAACACCGCGACATCTCACCAATAACACAAAAATAACCTAGCTTATAACACCGCCAATAACACCATCGGAGGGCACGAGAGGGCAGAGCCATAAACAATTTTCTCTGAACGCGGGACACGGGATCGAACCCGCAGGTTGCGTGTATTACAAAAGCAAAACCAGTTTATCCCGCAATGCAGCGTAGACAGAGAAAACAAACACCCGTATCGGCGTTTTGAAAATGCCTCGCAGTTGTACCGCTGCGTAAAATGGGACTTAAATCAAATCTTAATAGGTATGCATCGCCAATTATGAAAATGGATTTAAATTCATGCACTTTTCATCAAACCGAGCTTCGAGCTGGCTTATGAAGCGCTTGTGAGTCTAATCTTGAATTGATTACTCAATTAGTGGAATAAATATAGGCCTTATAATAGGCATGAATTGATAACTCAATTATTGGTCTTATAATAGACATGAATGGATTGCACAATTAGTGAAATAAATATAGGTCTTAAAATAAACGTGAATTGATGGCTTTTAATACCGACAATTCTCTTTGCCTTTATTGTGTACATTTTCTTTTTTTCGGTATGCATTGGTTAGTATAAATTGGGTGTTGTGCTGCAATGTAAGACATACACTCCAAACTTATATTCTTTCCTCTTTCAAAATAATACAAAGAGAATTCCCAAAAGTTTAGTCTCTTTTTCTTTCAATTTGTCCTTCAGCGATCCATTAAATTGAAACCAACATTTGGTATCAGAGACAAGTTAGTCGAAGGACATGTCGTCACCGAGCAAAGCTATCAAAGGAGATATGACAACAATGAAGATCGGAAGCCCTAACGCTCACTTATCCGTTACTCACGAAGAGTAACTACTCGGTGTGGGCGTTGAAGATGCGTGTGAACCTACAAGCTCAAGGAGTGTGGGACGTCGTGGAGCAAGACGAGGTCGAAGAGCATAAGGGTAGAATGACCCTCGCTGCCATTTATCAAGCGCTACCAGATGACGTTCTTCTCACGGTGGCAGAGAATGATTCCGCCAAGAAAGCATGGGAGACACTAAAGACGATGCACTTCGGCGTGGAGCGAGTCAAGGAGGCGAAAGTGCAGACCCGGAGGACTCACTTCGAGGCGATCCGCATGAAGGACGGAGAGACGGTGGACTATTTCGCCATGAAATTGACGTCCATTGTGACAGACATCCGCTCGTTAGTAGAGAAGGTGGAGGAGATCTTTGTCGTCAAGAAGTTCCTTCGAGCCGTACCACAAAAATACGTACAGATCATCACTGCGATCGAGCAATTCGGTGACCTCAAGAACATGACTGTCGAGGAGGTCGTCGGTCGTCTCAAAGTCCACGAAGAGAGACTTCGCGGCTACGGAGACCACGAGGAGGAGAAGCACCTGTTGCTCACGCATGCAGAATGGATGTCATGAATGAAGAAAAACGGAGAAGCCGATTTTTCTTCTGAATCATCGAGTAAATCATCGAGTAGCGGCGGCAACGGAGATAGCCGAGGTCGTGGCAAAGGGCGGGGACGAGGGCAAGGTCGAGGCGGAGAAAGCTCACCTCTACAAGAAGACATCAAACCCCGCAAAGACAAGAGCACAGTGAAGTGTTACAATTGTCAAAAGTACGGACACTACGCGTCTGATTGTCGTAGCAAGAATGTCGAAGAGGAAGCAAACCTTACTAGCCTCCATGATGAGGAGCTAGCGTTGATGTTTGCCGAGGGAGTGGTGAATTCCTTGCCCGAAGACGAGGAGACAAACCTCAAAGAGTTCACGCAAGAATCGTCCAAGAAGGAACCAGAGGGGGTGTTGCTCAATGAAGAAAAAGTCAAAACGAACCTCCTCGCAAGTGGCGAGGAGTACAATCACACCGATGTATGGTATCTTGACAATGGAGCAAACAACCACATGACAAGTTCAATGAGCTCGACGAGAAGATCACAAAAAATGTGAAGTTCGGAGACGGCTCACTCATCGAGATCAAGGGCTGAGGAACCATCCTGTTTGTATGCAAAAACGGTGATCAACGTTTAATGACCGAGGTATATTACATTCCGAAATTAAAAAGTAATATCATAAGTCTCGGTCAGATGACAAAAGAAGGCAACACGATTACCTTAGTCGGCTCGTTCTTGAAGATGTTCGACCAAAATGACGCCCTGTTGATGAAGGTGGAAAAATCGCCAAATCGGTTGTACAAGATTTCCCTCGAGACCAGCCAACCCGTTTCTCTATTAGCATCACTAGCAGATCCGACTTGGTTATGACATGCGAGACTTGGGCATGTAAACTTTTATGCGCTCAAAATGATGGGGGAGAAGGAGATGGTCATAGGGCTGCCTAAGATCACACACCCCAACCAAGTGTGTGAGAGTTGCATGATTTCAAAGCAAACAAGACTGTCGTTTCCTGCCCAAGCCAACTTCCGAGCCGAGCACCCTCTACAACTTGTGCACGCGGATCTGTGTGGTCCGATCACCCCGACATCACTCGCCGGTAACAAGTATTTCTTTTTACTTGTTGATGATTATAGTCGTTGGATGTGGGTGTAGATGCTCAAAGAAAAAGGAGAAGCTTTTGAAACATTCAAGAAGTTCAAGAAGCTCGTGGAGAGCACGTCGGAGTACAAGTTGAAGATTTTGAGAACTGATCGAGGTGGCAAGTTCACTTCCCAGAAGTTTGCGGAGTTCTGCAAAGAAGAGGGAGTCGAGGTGACAGGGAGTCGAGTGTCACCTCACGACATCGTACACACTTCAACAAAATGGTGTGGTGGAGAGGAGAAATCGCACCGTGATGGGCACCACGAGAAGCTTGCTTAAGAGCATGCAAGTCCCGACGAACCTTTGGGGAGAAGCGGTACGACATGCGGTGTATCTCTTGAACCGCTTGACAACAAAGGTGCTAAGAGATTTTACCCCTTACCAAGCATGGTTCGGCAAACGACTTCATTTGAAGCACTTGAGAGTGTTTGGATGTACCGCACATGTGAAGGTTGCAGGTCCACATCTCAAGAAGCTCGATGATCGAAGTCAAGCAATGGTGTATCTTGGCGTCGAAGACGGAAGTAAGGCGCACAGATTTCTCGATCCACCACGCAGAAAAATTCTTGTGAGCAAAGACACAATGTTTGAAGAGGAGAAGAAGTGGGAATGGTGCAACGATGATGACGAGCTCGTAAAAAATTCATATGGAGATCGAAATTTTACAAGATGACGGAGAAGTAGCGGGTTCAACCTCGCCAATGACACCAGTGGTCACGCCGAACTCTCAATGACAACAAGAAAGCTCGGGAAGATCCACAACCGAAGATGCTCCCAAGAAATTTCGTTCACTTGCCGAGGTCTATGCGGAAGCACCACTAGTAGAAATGGATCTTGATGAATTATTGTTGCTCACTGCCGATGAGCCAACAACATATCACGAGGCGACAACTGAGGAGGCGTGGAATAAGGCCATGCAGAAAGAGCTCGAGTCCATTGAGAAGAACAAAACGTGGGAGCTCATCGACTTGCCACTCGGTCACATGCTCATCGGCTTAAAATGGATGTTCAAGTTGAAAAGAGACAGCGAAGGCAACATCCTCATGCACAAAGCAAGATTGATGGAGAAAGGTTATGTGCAGAAGCAAGGAGTTGACTTCGAGGAATCCTTCACATCGGTGGCGAAACTTGATACCTTCAGGTTAATTCTTTCCCTCACAGCTCATCATGGGTGGGAGATCCACCACTTGGACGTCAAGTCGGTTGCACAAATTTCTCGATCCATCATGCAGAAAAATTCTTGTGAGCAGAGACAGTGTTTAAAGAGGAGAAGAAGTGGGAATGGTGCAACGATGATGACGAGCTCGTACAAAATTCTATGGAGTTCGGAATTTTACAAGATGACGGAGAAGTAGCGGGCTCAACCTCGCCAATGACACCAGTGGTCACGCCGAACTCTCAACGACAACAAGAGAGCTCGGGAAGATCCACAACCGAAGATGCTCCTAAGAAATTATGTTCACTTGCCGAGGTCTATGCGGAAGCACCACTAGTAGAAATGGATCTTGATGAATTGTTGTTACTCACTACTGACGAGTCAACAACATATCACGAGGCGGCAACCGAGGAGGCGTGGAATAAGGCCATGCAGAAAGAGCTCGAGTCCATCAAGAATAACAAGACGTGAGAGCTCACCGACTTGCCACCCGGTCACAAGCTCATCGGCTTAAAATGGGTGTTCAAGTTGAAAAGAGACAGCGAAGGCAACATCCTCAAGCACAAAGCAAGATTGGTGGCGAAAGGTTACGTGCAGAAGCAAGGAGTTGACTTTGAGGAATCCTTCGCACCAGTGGCAAGACTCGATACCGTCAGGTTAATTCTTGCCCTCGCAGCTCATCGTGGGTGGGAGATCCACCACTTGGACGTCAAGTCGGCATTTCTCAATGGTGATATTAAAGAAGAAGTTTACATCACCCAACCCGAAGGATTCATTGTCAAGAATGAAGAGCACAAGGTGTACAAGTTATCCAAAGCTCTCTACGGACTACGCCAAGCACCAAGGGCGTGGAACACTTGTCTTAACAAGAGAATGATGAGTCTAGG
>NW_018164739.1:1905026-1905499 GCF_001263595.1 Phalaenopsis equestris | reverse complement strand
GGCTTTTGGGTTATACTTTGTTAATTTATGTAGTGGCTTTTTGTGCTTTTTTTTTTTACTTTGAATTGTGGAACATCCGGGCCGATCAAAACACTGTTTTGGAACAAACTTAAATTCTCTACTTGAAAGTCCATTTAATTACAGTTGTTGAAAGAATTCACACAGTTTTTTTTAGGTTGATTCACTTGTCATTTCCTCGTTTGATTTGTTAGTTTTGAAAATGGATCAACCTTTTCTTGTCGTTTGTTTTGTTACTTTTATTAAATGGTTAAGTCATAAAAATGGGGATTGATGATTTAATTAATTGGAAGATATAGAAAACCTTAAATCACCTTAAGCATAAGTTAAAGAGTAGGTTTCCTAGAGTTTTAGGAGTACACACCTTAGGTGAGAATCCATCCACCTAGTCCTCAGTGTAGACCTCTTAGACTTTAAGTTTAGGTGATAGTCCATCCACTTAACCTTCAGTGTAG
>NW_018164739.1:1900712-1904926 GCF_001263595.1 Phalaenopsis equestris | reverse complement strand
TGGAACCCAGGTAAAATAAACCATATTTAATCTTTATATTTGATAGGGGAATTTGTCGGTCATATATAGAAAGTTCGCAGACCAAACGGATGTCATAAATCTCTTAGTTTGCAGGATTGGGTCTATCGCCGAGGTCTACACTTATCTTTCGGGAGGGTGTAGTATTCGCGGTATCAGACACGATTATGCAAACTATTGGACGAATGAGATCCACTTGGTCTCATTTTTCAAAACAAAAATTAAAACATAATACTTTTAAAACTCAAACTATATATCTTTTATACTTAAATTAAATTTCAAAAATTATTTTCATATACCATATTTTTCAAATAAATCTAATCAATCGAAAAAGTTGACCGACAGTCACCCAACCTGAAGGATTCATTGTCAAGAATGAAGAGCACAAGGTGTACAAGCTGTCTAAAGCTCTCTACAGACTACGCCAAGCACCAAGGGCGTGGAACACTTGTCTTAACAAGAGAATGATGAGTCTAGGCTTCATGAAGTGTCCTCAAGAGCAGACTATGTACACGAGAAATCACGGAACATAAGTACTCATCGTCGGCGTATACGTTGACGATTTGTTCGTAACGGGATCCAACATTGATGGTGTTGAGACATTCAAGAAGCAAATGATGAAGGAGTTCGAGATGAGTGATCTTGGGCTACTCTCATACTACCTCGGTATCGAGATAGACCAAAAGAAAGACCACATTATAATGAAGCAATCGGCTTACGCAAAGAAGGTGTTGGAGCAGTTCGACATGGTAGACTGCAACCCGAGCAAGTATCCAATGGAAGCAAAGTTGCAGCTCGGAAAGGATATGGAATGAATCCTTGTGAATCCCACCAAGTATAGGCGTGTCATCGGGTGTCTCAGGTACCTGACCCATACTCGACCCGATATCTCATACGCAGTTGGCATGGTGAGTCGTTACATGGAGCAGCCTACCAATTTACACCAGCAGGCGGT
Organism: Phalaenopsis equestris; assembly: GCF_001263595.1. Classification (NCBI taxonomy): domain Eukaryota; kingdom Viridiplantae; phylum Streptophyta; class Magnoliopsida; order Asparagales; family Orchidaceae; genus Phalaenopsis; species Phalaenopsis equestris. The sequence goes on along the minus strand of NW_018164739.1, from coordinate 1,903,953 downwards.
GAAGCATATTCTGCGTTATGTGAAGGGAACAATGAGCTGCGGGATTCAATATAAAAGAGGACAAGGAGCTGAAGAACTCGTCGGTTTTACTGACAGTGATCTCGCCGGTGATATAGACGGCAGGAAAAACACCGAAGGGATGGCGTTTTATCTCAACGGGAACCTAATCACTTGGCAATCTCAGAAGCAGCGAACCGTTGCTCTATCATCCTGTGAGGCAGAGTTCATGGCAACCACTGCTGCATCATGTCAAGCATTATGGCTGAGAAGTTTGTTGAGCGAAGTGACCGGAAGCGAGCCAAAACCAATAACTCTCTACGTCGACAACAAATCTGCAATAGCATTGATAAAGAACCCAGTGTTTCATGGACGCAGCAAGCACATCGACACTCGCTTCCACTTATTCGCGAGTGTGTCGAGAATCAACAGATCGTCGTGGAATTCATAAGCACCGGAGAGCAACGTGCAGATATTCTCACCAAGGCTCTAGCAAGAGTCAAATTCGCGAAAATGCGAGAGCTGCTTGGCGTAAACTTCGAACCAAATCAAGATTACGGGGGAGATTGTGAGTCTAATCTTGAATTGATTACTCAATTAGTGGAATAAATATAGGCTTTATAATAGGCATGAATTGATTACTCAATTAGTGGTCTTATAATAGGCATGAATGGATTGCACAATTAGTGAAATAAATATAGGTCTTAAAATAGACGTGAATTGATGACACTTAATGCCTACAATTCTCTTTGCCTTTATTTTGTACGTTTTCCTTTTTTTCGACATGCATTGGTGTCGGCCGTTTTATTGTTCAACTTAACTTTCGTAGTTTGAAAATGTGATGATTTTGAAAATAATTTAAATATAAATATAACTTTTTTAAAGAAGTAACATTTTAATTTTTAAAATAAGTGAGACCAAACGAGTCTCACATTTTTAAATAGTTTAGATGATTTAATACAATACTACAAGCAATACATTTATCCCGAAGAATAAATATATTACTTGTAATAGGGATTTAATCATCTAGACTAAACAATTTGTGACATCCGTTTGGTCTGCGAAATATTTTTATAAAAAGGCCAACAAGTTCCCCTATTTAACATAAAAAAATTAAATAGGGTTTATTTTATCTGGGTTCCTGGTTCCCTATAGAGGCAAGCCCCTATAGTTAATTATATCTTAAATCACTGGAAGTCATTTAAGAAAACTCTCGATTAAGATCAGGTGGTTTTGTTTTCAAGATTTCAAAGTTTATGTTTTCACGATTGGACATGGGAAAATCAAATGAGAATGGTTTAAAATGTGAACAATCATTTAAGGAATCCAAATAGAAAAAAAGTAGGGGATATCACAGATCTAGAGAAACCCCCAGTGATGTCTCAACTATCCTAATATTCGACTTTATATCTTTGAAGTGATGGTTATTTGATATTTCAATCCTGCAAATTATTTAAGATTTAGAACTTATGTTTGCACAACATCAGACTGTGCAAATAGCCTAAAAGATAGGAGGATTTACACCGTACCGTACGGTAACCTCGGAATCCTAAAACGTTAGGACTTGTAATTGTACAACAAAGTTGTACAAAAAGCCTAAAGAATGATCATATGGGTTGTTATTTAAACTAAAGAAAGTGTATAGTGTTGTGAAAATATTCATGTGATGTGAAGATGTTTTGCTGCTGCATATCCACCTGGAAATTGTTCCTCGTCGCGCTGCCCACGATGTTCGCTCCAAACTCCTCGTAGTAGCACCTCCTGGTTTAGTTTTAGTTTTGAACATGTTCTTAACCACTATATTATTCTAATCTAAGGCATAGTGTATCACAGTAACTAAGCATGCAGTATAACAGAAAAGAACAGTATAGTGTACAGTAGAAAGAAAAGACAGTATAGCATGCTGAGAAAAATAGTATAATAAACTATGAAAACAATATAACATGCTGCGAAAATAAAATGTTGTAATATAAATTAAACCTGTACACCTGGTCGGTCCATTGCTCCTTTAAGTTTAGATATTATGCGCCGTGTAAAAGAGCAAAGTATAACCTGAAAAGACTTAATAGAAACAGGTAAATCGCAGAGAAAAGATAAATAAATAGAATGAAATACCATACCACATATAAAGGACCAAGAATAGGAAGTTTATATGTGATATTGGAATGTCCCCAATTGATATTGAAATGTCCCCAATTGCCAGGAGGATTTGAATGTAGGACAGTTTTGGTCAAATTAAGGTAAAAATTTCATTATTTGATTTAATTAAATCAGTCATGAGTCACAATCTAGTGCAACCTCGTGCCTAGTGTCCTACTTATCTCCTAAACTGAGGTTAGATGTTTGGACTTCTTAGGGTTATTTGAAAATTAGGATGGTAAACTCTCTTAAGTTGTGCTTCTAAAATTTAGGATGTCTGCACTTTAGGTTAACTTGAAGTATCTTAAAGTGTCTAATCTCAATTAAGTGTCTTTCCACTAACCCTCAAACATCTATAGACCCAGCTTACCTCGCTACCAGACTCCTAAAACCCAGGGGTAAATTCATAGTTTTGGCAAAAGAGTTGTGAGTTGTGCTTCAATCCTAGTTAGAGGAATTGGATTTTAAATTGATTCAAATCTTAAGGGATCTAAGTGCAAGTCCACTAATCTCTCAATCGTTATCTAAATTCTCATTTCTTCCGATTCCAACTAGCCTTCCAATTTGCAATTTATTTTTTTCTTCTTATGTAAAAGAAAAGGTGGATTGTTCGCTACCCTGTCTCCTCTTTAGATTGTATCATCCCAAAAATTCAAATTTCAATTTCAGTTTTCTCTCATCTTCTCTTTCTCCCCTATTGCCCTTGAGATTATAAATCATTTTTGAATTTAATTAAATCGGAAATTCTCATTTTTAACTTGACCGTTAAAAAAAAGAAAAATAAAACGAACGAAAAAGTAGACCGATCCATTTTTAAAACCAAATTAAATCAATAAAAATAAATGTTTCTTCGGTCTAAGACATTTAAATTTGTTAAAAAGAAAATGATCGGATCAATCCCGAAAAGGATATCCTTTCCAGGTAGCGCTTTCATGGATTTTCAAACCCAACATGACTTCAATTTATATCAAACCCAAATGAAACTTCAAAAAGTCTTCTTCATTTCATAAAATATAGGATAACAATTCATAGGGAACATCTTTCTATACCTCTAAAAATCACACCATTATCAAAGTCCTTCAACTTCAATTTTAATCAAAAGCTC
>NW_018164739.1:1898873-1900433 GCF_001263595.1 Phalaenopsis equestris | reverse complement strand
CATATATTTCAATAAGGGACAGCAAGAGGAGCAAGATAAAAGCCCCAAAAATGTAATTTCCAGCATTTAAAACATCCTCCAACATATTTTTCAATAAGGGGCAGCAAAAAGTGCAAGATAAAAGCCCTAAAAATGCAATATCCAGCATTTAAAACATCCTTTCAACATGTATTTCAACAAGGGGCAACAAAGGAAGTAGATAAAAATCCCAAAAATGTAATTTCCAGCATTTAAAACATTCTCCAACATATTTTTCAATAAGGGGCAGCAAGGAGTGCAAGATAAAAGCCCTAAAAATGCAATTTCCAGCATTTAAAACATCCTTTCAACATGTATTTCAACAAGGGGCAACAAAGGAAGTAGATAAAAATCCCAAAAATGTAATTTCCAGCATTTAAAACATTCTCCAACATATTTTTCAATAAGGGGCAGCAAGGAGTGCAAGATAAAAGCCCTAAAAATGCAATATCCAGCATTTAAAACATCCTTTCAACATGTATTTCAACAAGGGGCAACAAAGGAAGTAGATAAAAATCCCCCAAAAATATAATTTTCAGCATTTAAAACATTCTTCCAACATGTATTTCAATAAGGGACAGCAAAGGAAGTAGATAAAAACCCCAAAAATGTAATTTCCATGCTTCATGATATGTGAAATAATATAAAATAGGGGAGGATAGAATAATACCTCTTCTTTTTGTAAACTTAAAGCAAAGGAGGAGTAAAACAAGCTTGAAAAATTACTCCAATAGCAACTCACGAAGATTTTTTCACAATCTTCAGCTTACGGCACCACAAATCCGAGATTCCAAGATCTTCAAAGGAGCAAAGCTTCCTTTCCAACAGAGAAAACAAAAAAGAGATTCTCCTAATAGGATGAATAATAGAGGTAGAAAAGCATCCAAATCTCCCTAAAATCCCTCAAGAACTTCTTTCAAAAATTTTTTCAACAAACCCTAAGCCACAGAGGATGAAAAGAACAAGTAAGAATGATTTTTGAAGAGATTTTGACAGCACCTCCCTACTTTCTGGCAGACGGAGTGGAAACGAGCCGCGTGCGCAACCAACGACGAAATGCCGCGTGTGAGGAGGCGAGGAAGACGCTCGGGCTCGGCGACATCGCCCGATCGATCCATGCTTGCGGGAGTTAGGGCACGGGACACCGAGCGGCTCCTGGTCGAGGGAGAAAAAGAAATGTCGCGGGTGAGGACCTAAAATCTCTGGTTTAGGTTAAATATGAGTATAATTTAAGAATAGTTATATAAAAGTAAATATTTAAGATTTTAAAAAAAAATAAAATTTTAATTTGTGTTTCACCCAGGCATCGAAACATAACAAAATTGATGTCATTTTTAGGTAATTTTGATGTTCCGGACGCGTTGGTGAGGTTCGTTTCGCCACTGGAAGTTTAATTTGTGTTTCACCCAGACATCGAAACATAACAAAATTGATGTCATTTTTAGGTAATTTTGATGTTCCGGACGCGTTGGTGAGGTTCGTTTCGCCACTGAAAGTCGTTTTGACGAATTCATCGATTTGCGTCGTTTTGACGAATTCATC
>NW_018164739.1:1863064-1898828 GCF_001263595.1 Phalaenopsis equestris | reverse complement strand
TATAGCAATATGAGTGTCCTTTTCTACCAAAATGGGTATCCCGGACGCGTTGGCGCAGTCCAATTTGTCGTCGGAGGTCATCCGGAGAAGTTTGCATTTTCACCCGTCCTTTGGGCTTAATTGAAGTCCGATTTCGTGCAATTTCGTGAACTTTGTGTATTTGATGTGTGTATATGACGAAAAAGGTCGTGACGATGTTTTCCTAAGGCTTGAAGTCCTATCAGGAATTTTTCCCTTGAGTCTTCGCAAAATAACTCATAACCGCTCGTTCATAAGACGATGGTCTTGTGCCAAAGATGCTAGATATCAAAGGAAAATAGGAATTGACTAAAATTTTCTAAAAGGGTGAGTCTCAATTCTAGTTTTCTAAGACGGTCAATAGGAACTCCTAGAACTAGATCCTAGGCTCTAAGGAGGAGAAAAGAAGACCTCACAAAAATGAGGTCAACAATTGGTTAGTATAAATTGGGTGTTGTGCTGCAATGTAAGACATACACTCCAAACTTGTATCATTTCCTCTTTCAAAATAATACAAAGAGAATTCTCAAAAGTTTAGTCTCATTTTCTTTCAATTTGTCCTTCAGCGATCCATTAAATTGGAACCAACAGCGTTGATCCATGCATTTTCTTAGCATTTCATACAAAACATCTTCAGTGAAAGCTTGTGCTGCATTTTTGTATTCGGATTTCTCGAATTTCTGTCTCATTTTATGGCTTGTGTTTTGGAACGGAGGCAATTTTCATCAATTTCTGTTCTGACAGGTAATAGCTGAAATGCAAGTTAAATTCTTGGCTTGTCATGGGAATCTCTGAAGCGTTTGGAGTTGTGGGATTTACTTTCTTCTTCGCTGCTGTTTGTCTCAAAGACTCGAGCTTTAAGCTAATTCCTTTATCACTTCTGTACAGCTCATTCATTGCCAGCCTAGTTTTGGTTGCTTCTCTCCCTGTCAAAAATTTTCCTTTGATATTAGGGAAAGCCTCCAACGGGAAATTTCCTTTATGGTCAAAAATTCTGTACTTTCCATTCTTTTTTCTTGTTCTATTATATGTTTTCCTTAAGAGGTTGAAGAGAAGGGAACCTATTTATAATGAAATTTCAGAAGGTTTTTTTGTTGGAGGGTGGCCTTCTTCTAAGAAACATTTACCACCTGGAGACCCTGCAGTTATTGATTGTACTTGTGAACTGCCTAGAAGTTCTTTCATCTCAGAGGATTCATACTTATGTGTGGCGACTTGGGATACAAGAGCACCACTACCAACTGAAATTGAAACTGCAGTTCGCTGGGCAAGCAAAATGAGGGCTCAAAAGAAGCCAATTTATGTCCACTGTGCATTTGGTGAGTACATATTTCTTTCTATGACAATTTAAAGAAGCTAATACTTACAAACAGCAGCGAAACAACGTTTCATAGCACGCTATTCTTATGTATTTACATATCTCACACCTAAACTTCCATATTTACACACGTAACACTCAAATCTATAATGTCACATAACAAATAGCACTATTACCACTTTTTTAAAATGAAATACACATTTGCATGCTTAGGTTTAAAGCACCAAAGTGTTATGTATGTAAATATGAAAGTTTTGGTGTGAGATATGTAAATACGTAAGAATTGTGTGCTATGAATGTGTAAGAATTGTGGAATTGTGTGCTATGAATGTAAATTTCCCAAAATGATAATGTGCAGCTAAACGCAGAAAACATTTGAAGGTTAGCGTGATTGAGGTTATGAGTGTCGAAATCAGTATTGCCGAACTTACTAAATGGCGCTACATCCAATTTATTGCAATCTGTTTGAAGTTCACTTATGGTTCCATCCTGTAAAATCTGTTAAATGGCTTTAGAATAAGTAGACATTTTCCTTTGATTGATTGTGCTCAGGAGACGAGGTAGTGTTCCATTTGATAAGCATATTTTCAGTTTATTTTGGCAACTTTGAACAAAAGGCTTTGGATCTTTCTTTTCTTTTTCGGAAAAGGTGAGCCTACGCGGTAATATGTATGATTCGAACTTGCGATCTCATAGTGGGAATGATGTGGAGTATATGAGCTGAATCATGCGGTTCAACAATAAGCTAGCCTGTCCAATAGGGAGGCCGGACCTGCTGGCCAGCTCTTGGGTGGAAACTACCGCCCCTTTCCCTCCTTTACTCTCCTTTCTACCTATTATAAATATGTTGCTTGTTTTAGTTAAGATTTAGTTTTCGGTCTCTTTGGATTTGAGATTCCTGCCTCAAGGCATTTTCTCTTGCTAGGGCTGTTTCAGATGACAAGTGGTGCTCTAACTGTATTCTTCTTCGGGTTGGTGACAACCTTTGCCTACTTCCCCATGCAACCCTGCACTTGGCTGTTATCTTACAACCGAAGCCTGACCCTCCAAATTCCAGTTGCTGTCCTCCTCCTCTTCACCTTCCAGCTGCTATCCTGCTTCTCCTTTCTTCCTATTCCCAGCCACCGCCACGCCTGTTATCTCTTTTCAACCCTATTTGGGGTTTAGGGTGTAAACAAACCAAACATGAATAAACAGAGCTCGTGTTCGTGTTCTGTTCGGTTGAAATAAATTGTGTTTGAAATAGACTCGTGTTTGAAATTATTCATGAAGTTACTGATCGTGTTCGGTTCGATTTGTTTGAAATTAATTTGAAATGTTTGAAATGTTCGAATTGTTTGAATTATTCAAAAAATTTCAAATCTCTTTGTTTTGTTTGAATTTTTTGAATTGTTAAAATGATAATAAGTTGAATTATTAATTCTCAAATTACCCAAAAAAAATTAATAACATCCCTCTATTAAATATATATATATATATATATTATTTCTTCAACTTTATTATTAGAAATTGTTAAGAACAATTTATAAATGATATATACATTTAAAGTTTCTAACTCAAATTCGTAAAAAACCGTAAATCATAATTATAAAATAATTAAGTAATAAATATTATTTTATTTATTATATAACTTATTATATAAATATATAATATTTATATAATTAATATTAATATATTATTATGAATAATTTATTATATATTATAATTTATAGGATTTAATTTTCTTAAAATATGATACATTTTTAGAGTATATGATTATTTTTAAAATATAATAAATTTTTTTTATATATTTAATTTAAATTATTTATAATTTCGAACAATAACGATTTGAACACGGTCGAATGCATGATTGTTCGTGTTTGGTTCATTTATAAACTGAACGAAAAAATTTGTTTGTATTCGTCTCGTTTGTTTATCGAACCTATAAAACTCGAACTCCCTGGTAAGCCAAACTTGAACTATTAGCGAACAACGAGTTTTTTTTACAGCTCTATTTGTGGTTGTGTGGCTCTATAGTTTTTTCCTGTTTTCGGATTTTTCCACATAAAATTTCTGTGTTTTTCTGGTTGTTTTGATTGTGCTTTCTTAAAATTTTTTTTTTGGTTTTCTCAAATATTGTGATCCTATTTTGTGGTGAAATTAAAAGGTAACTGTTTCAGAGTAGTTTCCTTAACAAACTGGTATCAGAACGGGGTTCATTTCAAGTGAGAGCAATAACCGAAGAAGCAATTTCAAAGTGAGGAAGTTCAATGGGACGAACTTCGCTTTTTGGAAGATGCAGGTGAAGGATTTGTGATATTAGAAAAAATTATACCTGTCACTACAAGGAATCACAAAGAAGCTTAAGTGTCTGTTTGGGGTAGCTGTAACTTCTCAGTTTTTTAGCTACAATTGCACTACCCTAGAAAACTGCTGTGAGGAAGCTGACAGTCTGTTTGTTGCAGCTGTGTGAATACAGTTGTGGGACATCTGTTTCTGGAAAAATGATCATTCTGCCCATGTTTAGTGAAGTTGTTTAAAACAGAACTGTGAGAACGACATACTTGATACTTTAGAAGCAAAAATTCTTTTCAAAACAAAACAAATGTTCAAATACACACTCACGTAACAGTGAATACTAAAAGTGCCTAGAAAAAGAAAAAAAATTAATAAACTTACAAGTAAAATACTGATTATATTATTTTTAATAAAACTACAAGTAAATCAATATATCCCTCTTTACCCCAAAATTTCAACATAAAGTAATAGAGAAAATTCAGGAATTTACATGAAGTTAGATCATACTTCAAATGAGAACTGAAAAATTTTTCACAAGAATAAGCCAACCACAATCAAGGTCGCAATTAGTAAAAAAAAAACAGAAACATGATTTAAGTTCCAACCTAGAGACGACAAAGAATACTGACAAACAAAAGCATGACTAACAACACAATTCAACAAAATTAAACAGAATAAAATTAACACAAAAAGAAAACAAAACCGTAAAACAACAATTCAATCTAAATGTACCAGATAGTGTAAGAGTAAGCACACCATCACCAATAACTATGAAAGTCTCAATCAGAGCAAGAATCAGCAGAAGTCGCTGAAGAACCTGGTGCTGCTCCAGCAATCTCTTCAATTTCACCGTAGTCATCTTCGAACGGCCACTACTACCGAGCTCTCCAACAATCGAACCTTCGCCGTTGTGACTCAAACTATCAGTTTTCTTGTAGGCTAATAACTCTTCGTCTGCGAGCAGCCCATTCGGAATAAACCCAACATGAGCGTGCCGACAAAAAGGGGAGGAGGGAAGTAGGTATAAAGTTTCCGTTTTTCAGGTAAGGTTTTTATTGCATGCATCGGCGGACCAAAACCTCGTGCTGCAGTCAGGAACATGGGGTGGATGGGTAAAAAGCCCAAGGGTGAAGCTGTGCCACAGGAGAGAGGGGGCGTTCCACGTTTGGACTAAATCGCGGCAAGTCGTGGTGGCACCGCCGTCCCAAACAACAGAAAAGGGTGGCGTGGTACTGCATTGCGACTCTGTCTTGCATCGAACGACACATGGTTTGAACGGGCTGACACTTTCTTCATCTATTGTGTTCAATATTGTGAATGAGAAAACTATGGTGGATCTCATGGCAGCACTGACAAAGATGTACGAAAAGTTTTCTGCTTCCAATATTTTTTTTTTTAAAGAAGTTATTCAACATGAAGATGATAGAAGACAGTTCAATGATAGAACATCGCAATAACTTCAACACTTTGATTAGCTAGTTGTGTTCTATGGGAATGAAGTTTGATGATGAGGTTAGAACACTGGTGATATTACCTTTATTGTTGGATAGTTGTGATGACTTGGTAACGACGGTGAATAATTCTTCAGGGACTTTGAAGTTGAACTTCAATGATATCGTGGGTATGATGTCGAATGAAGGTGTTCATAGAAAAACAACGAATAATGAATCTTCACGTCTACGAATGCTGATAATAGAGAAAGTAATCTCGACAGGAATACAGGAGAGGCAGATCTAAATTCAAGAGGAAAAAACCCAAGTTAAGTAGAGGAGAATGTTGAAATTGAGGTAAGAAAGTGCATTACAAGAAGGACTGCAATGCTTCAAGGAAAGTTGGTAGTGGAGGACACGAAAGTATTGAATCCTAAATAATGGATTCAGGTGAAATTCAAAATGACTCCCTTGTGTTATCCTTATTCAGTACTGAATCCTAAATAGTGGATTCAGATGTCTTTTTTCATGCTTGCCCCAATAAAGACGTAATTAAAACCTACACTTAGAGTGATCTAGGGAAGGCTTATCTGGGAGATAACAAGACCTGTAGTATAGTTGGAAATGGTGATGTTGATATCTAAGACATCTTTCATGTTTTAAGTGAAATCTTATCTCTATGAGCCAGCTGACAACTTTCACTGATGATTCCTGGAAGGTGACCAGCGGGCATTAGTGATGGCTCGGGGCAAACATTAAAGGCGTCCTTTATCTGATAAATGAAATGACTGATTTCATATATGTGGCTGAAACTAGGGTGGATACAGGTTTGTGGCATCGTAGGCTAGGCCATATGAGCAAGAAAGGTATGGAGTCCATATTTTTAGTATGTTTCAGGGTTTGAAATTAGTTGATCTGTATTTTTGTGAAGACTGTAGATATGACATGCTAAATAAGGTTTCTTTCTCCAAGAGCAATCAGTGATGGAATAAAAAAAATTGAAGTTATTATATACTAACGTATGGGGTCCTACTCCAGTACAATCCATTGGAGGTTCTCACTATTTTGTCACATTTAGTGATGATCACACGAGACAGGTATGAGTTTATTTTTAAAAGAAAAAATTTGAATTATTTGAAGTCCTTACGAAATGAAAGACAATGGTAGAAAATGAGAGGCTTGAAGCTGAAGTGTTTCTGATCATCAGATAATGAGGGCAAGTATCGTGATCAAAAGTTCAAAAATTTGTGTGCTACAAAGAGAGTCAGATATGAGTTCACAGTTCCAATGACACCGCAGCAGAATGGTGTGGCTGAGCGCATGAACAAAACAATTAAGAAGCTTGTTATAAGCATAAGGTTGCATGCAAACTTGTCAAACTAGTTTTGGGTTGAAGCTGTAAATACAAAACTTTACCTGATAAAATGTAATCCATCAGTACCTTTGAAGGAAGACTTACCTGAAGAAGTCTGGAGTGAAAAAAAGGTAAATCTATCTCACCTAAAAATACTTTGGTGTTTTACATATGTGCATATTGATGCAGGGTCTAGAAGTAAGCTTAACTCAAAATCTGTCAAATGCATCTTCATTGGATATGATTCTGAGTTTGGGTATAAGTTTTCGGATTATCAGAATCAGAAATTTATCAAGAGCAGGGACGTGACATTCAACGAAATGGAGATGTACAAAGACGGGATTAGAACTCAGGATATTTTGTCAGCTACTTCTGAAAATTCCAGTATGCCGAGATAGATCCTACTGCTGATCAGGAAGATGGATAAAGAACAAGTCCTCAACCAGAAGGTGCACTAGAAGTTCCTCAGTCATCTGTTACAGAAGTCAGAAGATCCAACATAGTGAAACAATTCATACAAAGGTATTCTTTTTCTTTACACTATTTGTTACTAACTGGTATTGGTGAAACCAACGTGCCTTGAGGAGACCACTTAAGTTGAAGAATCAAGTGGGTGAGAGTACGAAGGTATTCTTCTTCTTTACACTATTTGTTACTAACTGGTATTGGTGAAACCAACGTGCTTTGAGGAGACCACTTAAGTTGAAGATTCAAGAGGGTGAGAGCTTGTCATGCATGAAGAAATGCAATCTTTAGAGTCAAATCAGAATTAGGATTTGATGGTACTATCAAATGAAAAAAGAGCACTACACAACGTGTGAGTTTACAAGCTAAAAGAAGAGTCAGATGGTAACAAGCGCTACAAGGTAAGATTTGTTGTGAAAGGTTTCCAGTAGAGGGAAGGAGTGGATTATACAAAGATCTTCTCCCCGGTGGTGAAGATGATGACTGTCAGGGTTGTGTTGAGTTTGGTAGCAAAAGGAGATCTACATCTGGAGCAAATGAATGTAAAAACAACTTTCTTACATGGAGATCTAGAGGAATTGTGTATGGTGCAAGTGCAATGTTACAAGATTCCAGGCAAAGAAGGCTTCATCTACAGATTGAAGAAGAGCCTCTATTGCTTGAAGCAGACCCCGAGACAGTGGTACGGGAGGTTTGACAGTTCATGTCAACAATGGGTACATGAAGTGTCAAGCAGGCTACTGCTGATTCATCAAACACTTCAGTAACTATTAATATTTTGCTTTTTTGCATGTGCATGAAATGTTGATTGCAGGGACATATATGGAGAAAGTCAGGGAATTGAAGATTCAATTATCAAGTGAGTTCGAGATGAAGGATTTAGGTCCAACCAGGAAGATCCTTGGAAGGAGAATCACTAGGGACAGAAGTGCAGGAACGCTAAAGTTGTCTCAGACAGTGTAGGTTGAGAAGATCCTATAGAGGTTCAATATGAGTGAGGTGAAACTAGTTAGCACTACTCAGGTAATCACTTCAAACTATCTAAGGTGCTATCGCCAAACTCTGAAGCAGAGCAGACACAAATGGAGAGAACTTTGTATGCTTTCATAGTTGAAAGTTTGATTATGTGATGATTTATACTAAGTCAGATATTGCATATGCATTGTGAGTAGTTAGCAGATACATGTGCATTCCAGGTAGACATCATTGGGCGACGGTGAAGTGGATTATTATGTATTTGAGAGAAACAATCAACATGACACTTTGTTATGGAAGTGCAAGGATCAGTCTATATAGATTTGTATATTCAGATATAGCTGGAGATGTGGATAGTAGAGAAGTACAACGGGATATATCTTCATATTAGGGAACACAACAGTGAGTTGGGTTTCCATATTGTAAAAGATCGTTGCACTTTCTACTACAGATGCAGAATATATTGTTATCACTGAGCTTGGTAAGGAAATGATTTTGCTACAGAACTTTATGGTGGAATTGGGCAAGGAGCAGGAGAGTGGAAAGCTCGACAGTGACAGAATGAGTGTGATTTATCTTGCTAAGAAGGTTTTTTTTCATACCAGGACGAAACACATTCAACTCAGGTATCATTTCATTCGATCTCTTGTAGAAGATTGACAGTTATTTCTGGAAAAGATAGATACAATTGAAAATCCTATGGATAAACTGACAAAGGTGGTGATTGTTAAGAAACTAAAGTTGTGTTTGACTTCAGTTGAGTTTCATGAAGGTTGAGATCGAGAGTGAATCACACACTGTACGTGACTATGAAGACGATTCATATAGAGGTACAAGTACAGAGGACTGGTGCTCGGTGCTTTGTCTCTAAGTCGGAGACTACTGTGTAGTGTGGAGCTAAAGCATTCGAAGTAGCATTTAAGGCTGGCGCCTAGGCACCAGCCATGGGCGATCAAGCGCCCCATAAGGGCGTTGCTGTAGTGGAGCCAACGTTTAGGCGTCAGCTTTGGGCACATTTGCGCCTGCTCTACATCTAGTTAGTACACGAGATTTCGATTTTTAAGCCGATTTCGAACATGGGAAGGTGTAACTTATTGTTTTGTTCTTTTGAATTCTTCGACGAACATCCTTATGAAAGTGAGGAGTGTCGAAGAGGTAGATTTTGGTGATTCATCATAATTTTTTGCGTCAGATTGGAGAGTAAAAATTGATGGTGCAAGTTCTATAAGTTTTTTCATGTGAGTATAGAGAAGAAACTTGTGTAAGTTCTTTATAAAACTTTCTGAATTACATAGTGAAATTTGTGGTGGTGTGGTTTTGTGGTTTTTTTTCTTTTTCTGATTTTTTTCATGTAAAAATTCTGTGCGCTTTTCAGATTGATTTAATTGTGATTTTTTTAATTTTTTATTAGGATTTACCGAATCGTGTGATCTTATTCTGTAGTGAAATTAAAAGATGACTCTTTCGGAGTAGTTTTCTTAACAGTTGGCACAACAAAAATTCTAAGTGAAAAAGATATATGTGTAATCCCAATTTTATAATGACTTTTTTGGAGCAGTTTTTCTTTTGAACAAAAATTCTCGAATAATGTGATCCTAATCTTATAATAATTTTTTTGTTGTGATTCATATATTTTTTCTTTATTGGGCCCTTAAAGTTTTTTCTTTAATGGAGGTATTGTAGAATTCTATAAATACCTATCTCTTTTTATACTACTATCTTATTATTATTATTATTTTAATTTCAGTTTTATGTTGGTTGACACTCTCCGCTTATAATTTCTTATTTGACATAATGAATTTTTCTGCTCTATCCATTGTTTTCCCATGTTGGATTTTTAATGTAAAGTTTGTGTATTCTCTCTTTTGTATATTTTTTTGTTCATTGCATTGTATTTGAAGTTGTAAATTATGTTCAAACATGTGGCAAAATATTTAGAATGATGATATACTTGTTACTGCTTGAGCTGGGAAGTAATATTAATGTAAGCGTAAATATTTATCGTTCCAGCACCAGAAAGAAATCACTTAAACTCCTACAAAGACTCAAGTAAAAAAGCTGTTTGATGCAAAACTGTAGTCAAATTACTGGCCATGGCAAACAACCGAAATCCATGGATAAATGCATCCAAATTCTTTTTTCTTAGAGAAATTATTAGACATGAAATGAATTGTGCTCGATAACCATTACTGAGCTTGAGATTCTCTGAAGCTGTTTGATGCAAAACTGTAGTCCATGAAACAGGCCATGGCAGGAGTGTCTGCGTGATGTGCGCCGTTTTGGTTACATTGGGAGTGGCAGAAGACTGGAAAGCTGCTGAAAAGCTTGTGCGAGAAAAACGGCCGAAGATTAGAATGAATGTGCTCCATCGAAAACATTTGGAGGAATGGTCGAAACTGACACATTTTTCTAACGGAGAACATAATGATCCATTGTCAGCCACCTCTGGTGCTTTTGTGCAACAATGATCTGTAAAAGCACTCAGGATATTCTGTTTTGGCATTCGGAGGTTCTCCATCATATGATAATTTCATCTAGCATGATATTGGTTTGTTTTATTTACTTATTTTTTGAAATTCTTACTGTGTTATTGCTTGTTTTATGATTTAAATGCTCATGAAGTGGATATGCAATGGAGCTTACCTTTGATCTGGATTCTCCGAAGAGTGGAAAAGTTCTCTCCGATGTGCATCTGAATTTGAGGCCTTAATGTCAAGGTGAAAAGTCTACATTTTTATACTTATTTTCAAATTTGAGAACTTCATGTCAAGGCCTTCACAAGCTTGTCATATTTCTTCTATGCAAGCCCCATTTTTTGTTAGCTTTTCGTTCTTTGGAAGTTATTTGAACTTAAGTGAACTGAAAGTTTGGGGT
This sequence comes from Phalaenopsis equestris, assembly GCF_001263595.1. Classification (NCBI taxonomy): domain Eukaryota; kingdom Viridiplantae; phylum Streptophyta; class Magnoliopsida; order Asparagales; family Orchidaceae; genus Phalaenopsis; species Phalaenopsis equestris. The sequence goes on along the minus strand of NW_018164739.1, from coordinate 1,888,117 downwards.
GTTTGCCAAACGCTAAAATGCTTGATTCCAAGTTATATTATTTTGAAAGATTTGCATACATATCTTATTCTTTATATATACGACAACCAAATTTTAATTTTTATATTTAGCTTATGCATGAAAAAGGTTAATTAAGGTGGATAATTAAAAAAGGCTCAAGTGCACACATGAAGATTACAGTATGCTTAACTTAGCTTAATGTGTGTTTAGCTTCTATAGTCTTTTTTATTAATTTTGCAATTTACCAAAATGACTTGAAATCGGCAAAAATGTAATTAAATTTTAATAATATTTTTATTCAAATATTATAAAATTATCTTTCATATAAAGTTTTTGGGAACACGTTTAGTGTAGCTAACTAAACATATATTCCAAGTTGCATAAATTTTTAACAAGGAATTAATTTAAAGCGTTCAATTTTTATGATTATTTATTTATTTATTTTCTTTAAAAAAATCTAGTAGATTATTCATATATTCAAGTCAATAAACAATTTCATAAATTTTTAAAAACATTTAATATATTTAAATTTTATATAAAAAACTTTCATCTCATTTTGTTTGGTGATAACTACTCATTGGAACATGGTATTTTTCTTTATTTAACCATGCAAGAGTTATTTTGATATACTTTTGTAGTTTATGTTGCATGTACATGTGTGCATGTCTGCATGCGCGCGTGCGCAGATATATATAGATATGAAGAAAAATAAAATTTAGACCTATTAATTATAAACATAATTTTATAGATACAAAGTCTTTACGTAAACATAACGTTTTTCGAACAGATAAATGTTCTTTGCCCAAATGTACAAATACATGAAAGTCAACTTACGATTCTTTTCATTATAATAACTATAAACCTGACTGAAATGTGGCATTTACATACACCCAATTCGTATGTGTTTGCTTTATTTTTTTACATTTATACCACCAAATCTTTCATATGTAATCAAATATATAAAAATTGAAGTTTAGGTGTTAGATATGTAAATACAGTGGAATAAACTACAAAGCAATATGTAAATCTTCAAAAAAAAAAAAAAAAAAAGTTTATTGTAGTTGTAGATGATAAATATATCACACACAAAATTAAAAAAAAACTCTTCTTTCTTCTTATTGTGAACATAAAATTTGAAGATTATCAAAGAATCTAAAATTAATTTACATGCAACCACACAATTTACATGTATTTACATATCTAACATCTAATCATATATATTTACATTTATAAGCATGAAAAGGCATACTTCACTTCTAAAGAATTAGTTGTAGCAATATTTGTTATGTGATTTTAAGGATTTGATCACTGTTATGCATGTAAATATTACATTTTTGAGTGTTAAATATGTAAATACATATGCAAATGGCCCTAATTTTTCCAAATCTTAAAATCAAAGAACCAATCGCATTAAACTTTGAATAACTTGGAAATGAAAGCCAGCCTTCAAATTACTCTTCCCCTAATAAGAAAATGCCTCTTCCACTTCTTCAAATTTAATAATTGCCTTCCAATCCTTACTCTTATGAGAAATTACAATACTCTCTCTCTCTCTCTCTCTCTCCCTCCCTCATTCTCTCACATTCTCTCTCTTTCATATTCTCTCTCTCCCTCCCTCGCACACACATTCTCTCTCTTGCTATCTCTCTCTCTCTAGGCATTTTGAGAGTATAAGCAAGGTCAGAAAACTGAAAAATGAGCATCCACTGCTGGTTGAAGGATTTGGAGGTTTGTAGAAGCAGGAAAACCATTCTCATTTGCTATTGAGTTCCTGCAAAGATATTAAGGTTAGCTAACTTTTATCTAATGAAATTTTAATTAGAGAGCTGAATCAGTGCCGAAATAGAAATATGGAACTTTAATAGGAGAAAAGTTGTCATTGGAATAAAAGTATTCAACTAATTATGTTGGATTTTAAAATTAAATGGATTTGGAATTTTTTAAGAAGAAATCAATGCATATTAGAGTTTCATTTTTCTTTTTTTTTCTATTTTCAGAAGAAATATGGCCTACTAATTAAAAGAGAAAATTGTTTTTTTTTCTAAAATCATAAATTCAAAGCATGCATTTTTTTCATTTATTGCTTACTAATAAATAAAAATAATTTACTTATCAAATAGCAACTTTTCAGCTGGTTTTGTCCGTGTACATATATTTTAAAAGTCCCATAAGTGATAGTCGTCCCTGTAGTGATCTAGCTCGGGTCACGAGGGGACTTACGACTGACAACGCAGTTGTCTATCAACTTGCCGCCATAGGCTTACACGCCTACACACACTGACACAAATATATGTTTGTGTGTAAACTAAATAATTGACCTAACATGATAATTTCAATCCAATTCAATTAAAAAAATTCTAACTAAAGTCAATGATGAAGACTAGTAGAGGGTTAGGTTGAGCTTGAATCCTAAAACATAAATTTAATCAATCTAAAGAGATTTATTTTTTTATTACCTCAATATAAATTAATGTCAAATAATTACAAGTTGTTGCCATATGTCTGTGGTTGGCTCTTCAAAACTAGGCCTTTAATGTGTCCATTCTAACCCATTCTTATTTTATGCTTACTATATCCAATAAAATTATTCTCATGTTTCTTCTTCTTCTTCTTCTCTTTGTGTTTCATCCAACAACTATTCATTTTTATTTATCTAAAATAAAAATATATACAAAAAACCAGGAACAATTTACAAAATTATTTATTGATTTTATTTTAATATTCATGAATAAATAAAATGAAAGCTTACTCTCGAGGGCGAGAAGACCAGAGGGAGCTGAGGGCGCGCAGGCGGTTGTTGTACTCGCCAATTGCCAGAAAACACCTCGCAGCTTGTCGAATTGTTAGAATACGCCTCAGTTGGTGAAGGGTCTGCTGTCTTAGATTATCAGCCTGCACCGCTCCAAAAATCATTAATAAATTACAAGAATAATTTCAATAAAATATATTATTTTGATAGAAAACAAGAAGAGATAATATTCTTTTTCAAATTTTATTTATATTTTAAAAAAAAAGAAAAAATGGGACCTCTTAATAGCCATGCCTATTAAGTAGTAATTTGTCGTGTTGTATAAATAAGAGGAATATTATAAGATAAGACACCGACTTCGTATTAGAAATTCTCAATAAACTTATCATAACTCTTCGAATCTTGCTTTATAAAGTGCCATCACAATCATAGCATAAATAAACTATATTTATATATATATATAAACTATATTTATATATATATATAGACATATATATATATTTTCTCTGATGAAAAATTTAATGAAGTTGTCTTTAGAAAAAATGACTCTATCATGGAGTAATGATAAACTCTAAAAGAGATTGTCTTTGTCTTAGCATTGACCTTTATGTTTGTTTTAAAATGATAAAGAGAATATCAATGCTCAAGATAGTATCATAAAATTAATATTACATGCCAAAGATCTGAGAGGCTAACAAAAAGATGTAGTGAGATACAATCAAAGAAGTCTACACATGGGACAACAATTAACTATAATTCCTTGTTTGTGTGAAGCATATTTTATAACTATGTTAGTAGTGACGTGTCGCCGAGAGATTTGTATGATCAAACATGAATTTCAATGTATTTAATGTAAAATATCTCTAAAATCAAACTCAAGATTTTCTAAACTCTGATTTCAATAAATTTATAGCCAAAATGATACTGAACATGATCCAATCTGAATCAAAATAAGCTGAAATCAAACACTTGAAGGGTGATCAAAGAAGTTGATGCATTATTTGAAAGGTTAAGCAATCTTCAAAATTGACAAACTTATACCTAAATCAAGCATCTCATCGAGAGGAATCCAACAAGCTCAAGATCATTTAGTTTCAAGGTCATTAAGGTACTTCACTAAATGTTAAAAAAAATGACATGATAAATGAAATTAATGTGGTACGCTCAATGAAGTGTTTTGAGATTCTTGATATTAAAATGCACCTCTCAAAAATTATAAAAAGACCCTCAATCTTGAGAGAGAGGTTGGGACAGGGGGAGGGTGGCGGGGGAATTAAGAATAAGTTGAAAACTAAAACATAACTCTTGAAGAGAAGCGCTAGACCAATGATTTATAACAATCATTGATTATCACTAGTGGTTATTGTAGCCACCCACTAATATTGTAGTTTTAAGTATTTTTATACGGTTGTACTTGTCAGATTATGTCAAAGTAATTATAATTTCAACATAATTTTGCAATTTCATTTTTTATAATTGAGGAGAAAAGTGGGTTTTTGTATTTTCAATTTTCTAGTAAATTATATTAACTAGATTTATGTTTTTGTTTCATTTTTTTTATTTTTCATGTAAATTTTTTTATCATCTCTTATAACTTTTATTTATCTATGTACTGGAAAATTATACTAAGCTAACATTTAAGATTTTTCTCCTTAAAAAATTTTCTAGCACATACAAAGAAAAGATTTCATTTATCTTAAATCTTTCATGAAATCTGTCTTTTTGCCCATTTTATGTCATATATGAGAAAGAAAAAAAATACATTAGCCCATCCACACAATATGGTCAGCTCATTTAGCTTTATATTCATAACAAAATCCTTCTAAAGTCTTATAAATTTAAACCGTATAGCTTAAATTTAAAAAATGCATCAATCAAAGTTTTTATAATGATGATGATGATGATGATGATGATGATGATGATGATGTGAGAAAATAAGGAACCTGTCGAACGAAACCTTCCAGGCTGCCAATCTTTCCCAAAGCCATCGCCATATATCCCATATAATTTCCAACGTTTAGATCTTCACTCAGAGATCCACTCGCCACCGTATCAGCCAACGACTGCTGGAGCTGCTCAAGCCCCTGTGAAAGAGCTTCCTCTGCCTGCTGCGAAGATTGTTGAAGGTTGCATATCCCCACTAGTTGTTGCTCCGTTAATGGGTCCACATGAGGCATAAGAATCTATATGTTCATACCCCACATAAAAGTTCACATTTTGTTAGTCTTTTTTACTCCCCAAATATACATAAGAACTTAAATTTCGTGACGAAAAGTTTAGTGATGAGAAATATCATTAATGTGATATATGTCGTCATTCGCAATCAGACGTAATATTCTCTCTTATCCTAACGCTAATTTGCTCTACGAACCTTAAGAAGATCGGAGGGACGGAAGCCGCCCACCCAAAGGAAGCAACGCTCGGCCGGAGTAGTCCACATTCCGGTGATGAGGTGGAAGACGTCGGATTTCACGGCGATAGTTTTTAGCCGAAAAATCTCATCATAGTGTTTGAGGCATTCGTCGACGAGCACTCGAAGGTTGTTGTCAGGAAGATGAGACTGTAAGCCTCCTTGCAGCTCTGCCATGTGCTTATAGTTCTCATCTAGCCACTGTGCATATTCCATGTCGAACATCACCGCACCTGTGTTGTGTGTTTTTGTTGATCAACAAGACACAAATTAATACGTCATAGAAGAGAAAAGTGAATATCTTGAAAAAAAAACAAAAAATCTTTTTTTGGCATCATGTTAGTTTTCTAAATAAGAAAAAAATTGAAAATTTAAGTTGAGACAAGTATTGTAAGATACCAGAACTTATACCGCCATTTGTGCTGGCTCCTGGTAATAAGAGACCCTAAACATGCTCATTTAAGATAAAATTAATCCATTAATATCTTTGATTAATAATTAGTATGGGAAGAATTTTGAAGAATATTGCTTAATTTGGATTAAACCCTATTTAATTTGTTTGAAATGATCATGGAACCTGTGATCTTGCTCTCTCAAGGTCTTGCTCTAGCTGTGCGAGCTTCATTCTGCTGCTTTCTAGTTGCTGCACGTATGCCTGTAGAAAACAAGAAAAATAAATAAATAAATAAATAAAAGGTTATATTCTTTGCAAAAAATTACTGTCATTTATAAGCTCTTTCAATTTGATCTTCATAATAAGCAAATCCTACCTTCTTTCTGAGCCGACTCTTTCTTGCCGCTTCTCTATTCTGAGCCAGCCGTCTCAATGTCTGCAATTAAAATAAACAATATACATGACTGATATGACATGTATGATAAAAATATAATTCATCTTGCACGAATTAATGCATCAGCAAATACATGAAAATGCATGTGAGTTTTTAGGGGTTTGATATGTAAATAAATAGGAATTAAGTGGTATGCATGCAAATCTTCCTTTTAACACATAAATCATGCAAGCACGTGCTTAAAGAGATTAATAAAATAGAAGGGAGAAAGGAGAGAGAAAGAGAGAGACATGGAGAGAGAGAGAATTGAATAAGAACCTTTGCGTCAAGGTTTTTTCCATCCTTTTCTGCAGTCAGCCTCCTCTGAAGCAAAGAAAGTGCATAAGGAATTAGTATGTTAAGCTTACATAAGGAGACAACATTACGTGCATAATCTGTCAGGCATATATGAATTTCATCCGCACATGAGACAGGAAGAAAAGGTAAAATGCAGCGATGAATTGAGAGCAAAATGGTTTGTATAGCTCATTGCATTTTGATTTGTTACTTCATCTATCTATCTATTGTTGTGTTTAAAATAAATGCATTTATTTTTCTATATAGAATAATTCATGTCAATATGAGGAAATACACAAAACCATGCTCTTTTTTAATATTTTCTTGGAAGTTTTACATGAATACAGCTCAATTTTTAAGTATTTACACATCTAACACTCAAAAATTCAATTTTTATACATATAACATCCAACCTATGCATTTTATGCATATTTCACTTAAATGTTGATATTTTTTAGGTCAACCGAAATTGGGTGATATATATATATATATATATATATATATATGTAAATGCCGCCTTATTTTTTTCTTTTTCTTTTAAGTTTTTGGCAGTCCGTACAAGATGCATATTTCAATTGAAATGTTATTCCTTGAATGCAAAATTAAGAAAATAAATAAAAGACCTACTCTTTATGACAAGTATAACCTCTAAAAACTGGACCTTGGTACTGTTTTGAAAACTGTGGGGTTATTTAAATAGTATTTTGTCCTTTAGTGCTGCATTTCTATCAATTAACGTTGCAATCCCAATAAATCAGAAAAAAAGACAAAGATGTAAAATTTCTAGAAAATGAGGTTTTTTATGCTAAAACTCCATGAGAACGTTAAATGAAAAAGAGCCGTGGAATAGTTGTGTCGCATTTGCTCCCAGCCTAATGTGGTCCTGCGCTCAATCTTTACTTGCTGGCTGTTCATGGTTTGGTGGAGGGCTTAGCTTTTTATATCTGGGGGTTTTAAGCTGATTTTGAAGCAGATTTTTGTGCTTTTTTTCTTGATTTTTTTGGCTAGATTTCCGATTACAATAAATAAGTCCGATTTCTGATGTCTCAATCTCTTGAATGAGCTACTTCTATCTCTACTCGGATCTCAGTTTCATTCATCCTTATGTGGGACCATATTGCTCTGCCACTCAAGTTTTCATATATATATATAGAAGGCAAGTAATATAGGTAATATAAGCAAAAGATTGAAGTCCAAAGAAGAGAAATGCAGGTTAGCAGAAGTTGTAATTTTGGACGCAAGCTATCAGAGGAATTATACAGAAGTGACTGTAGAAAGACATGAGCAGTGGCTCCTTTGGGCTTGGTGGGATTCAAAGACCCATGGAAAACTCAAAAACTGGTTAAAAAGCTTGGAAGAAGTTGTCCTCCATTGGGACCTGTGTTGACAAAAAACTGTATGTAGAAGAAGAGAATAGTTAAATTTATCCAAACTAGGCAGTTGGCTCAGGCTAATTTCTCCATATCCGGGCTGCTGTTTTTCCCAATAATGGGGTTTTGGGAATTTGAACCTGCATATGATGGAGAATAAAACACGAATAGTTTATAAAAACAGTACCTTGCCTTGATCTCTGGACTGATGATTTTCTGCTGTTCCTATTTCAGCTTTAGAGCCATCACTGGGAATCATCTGCTGCTGTTGTTGCTTCTCTGTAAATAGCTCAGGGTAATCGTCCTTTCTGCTCACTGGAGATTCTGATTCCAGCTGAGATATTGTGTTCTGTGCTGATCCTGAATCACTGCTCTCTGCTGACTGTGAATTCCCCTGTTGAATATAATAACAAGAGATGCCATCACAAGTTCAAAGACACGGACTTTCCTTCTCATGGAACTAACTCAACTTCTTCATTCATCAGAAATTGAATTTTTGAGTAAAATTTACTGCTGTAAAAGGATTATTGACTCCATGAGAAAAAAGGGCAATGATAAAAGAATGAAGAAATAGAGAGCGTACCACAGCGTTGGGGTGAAATCTCATAGGCCATGATGGGAAAATCTCGAGTGTGGGGGGCCTAGTTGTAAGATAGGCTGCAAGAGGAGGAGAGAGGCAGGGAGATCAAATAAAGCTGAGGCATTTATTAGAGATAAATGAAAGCTCAGTTGTCAGCGTTCTACTAATGGAACTTATTCCTTTTCCCTGAAAGAGTGCAGAGAGTTAGTAGAGATAGGAGGGAGTGATCGATCACACCACATGTGATCCCTGCGTGAACACGACCATTTCAAACCTCTGTCATCTCCTTTTTCATGACATGGAATAGTTGTGATTTTTGGAACTATTCAAGGCTGTAACAGAGAGAGAGAGAGCTATGGAGATAGAGAAATTACTCTTCGTGTTTCCGTCGCCTCGAATTCCAACTACTCCTTGCATGAGAGCCTCCTCCAGCTCCTCAAAATAAGCAGCTCCTTCCTGATCACTGAACAAGCGAACAAGGTTCATTTCATTTACAAGGTTGAATTGGAGTGGAGATAATTAAGGAAGACTGAACATAAAAAAAAAGGTAAATTAAAGGATCATAGAAGGTCATAGAACAGAAAGGAGAAATAAATATCCTCTGATGGATAAGATCGAAGACTTTGGTAGTGCGAAGAAGTGTAAGCCATCATTGATGGTGCATGGATAAAAAGTTGGCCTTTAGTAAAAAAAAATCAAATTTACCAATTGAGAGAGAGAGAGAGAGAGAGAGAGAGAGAGAGAGAGAGAGAGAAAAAAGTTGCAAAAAAGTTTCTGAATCTTGCATGCAAGAAAATAATACCTTTGATCATTGAAATAGCAAACAATCTTAAAAACATGGTATAAAAATTAAACATTAACTTGATTTCTGATATGGAATAGAAGAAGAATTAGAAAAAGATAAAACAAAATCTAAGAATTATTACAAGAAATTGGTGGCCGTAGGGGAGAAGCCATGGAGACCATAAGCTAATGGCTGGCTCGAAGGTCCTGAATTCGAAAGACCAGTTTCACCTACTCTATGATCAGACATCCGGTCCAACTTGCTTAAAGCTTTCTGTGTTTGCCGATTCTACTATCAGCTCTCATCAATCCCAATTCTTCTTGTGCTGAAAACGAAAAAAAAAAAAGATAACAAATTAAGAATAAAGAAGACAACTGCAAGTTCAGGAAATGAATGAAAGGTTAAGGTTAAAGAAGTTGACTCCATAAAACCTCATGTGAGCAGTATCAGAGAACAGGGGAAGCCCTCTCGTAGACTGAAACTCAAAACCAGATAGCTAAAAACAGCTTCTTTTCAAATATACAGGGAATAGATAGACCTTTTAAATCACTATATCATTTGATTTGGACCTTGACACTTCATAGGCCCCTGTCTCGCTCTCTCTCTCTCTCTCTCTATTCCACCCTTTCTCTGTCTTGGGAGTCGAAGTTCAAGTCACCTCAGTAATTATTCAAGCCAGGAATTCATTTCTGATACATAAAGGTCTGGGCTTTCCCTGGAGTCGTTGTCTCAAAAGCGGAGTAGAGGGACAGAGAAAGTGGAGGCCTATGGAGGAAATAGGGAAAGCTGGGAATTTTAACAAGAAAACTCTTGAATCACTGACCCCTACTCCTCTGCCTTTCACTAATTAGCACTTGATTATTCTTTCCATTAGAGCCTATAAACGTACTACTAATCGAAACTACCATTCAGTAAGGAGAATATTTTGGCTCATTTTGACAATTCTAATTAATTTTTCAATTATGTGCCCACCTCATATTAACAAGATCCAATATAAAAATATCCAACTTGATTTTATTTTATATAAAATGTTTGTTTTAAATTATGTAAGTGGAACGGATGTCATTTCATAAAATCAGTAAATCTACATGACTTCATCGGTGTCGCATATGACTTTTTTTTTTTTTTGCATATTAAAAAATAAATGACAAATTGTAGGCGCCCTTTTGTAGCTAATATTATGTATTTTCTAGAAAGATAATGAACAATTTAATTTTCAAAATTTTAATTTGCATATGTTTATTCAAAGTTTCAAATGTATTAGTATAAATTCTATTTTTGTTTCTCATGTTCGACCCGCTTAGTGTGTTTGAGGTTACGGTGCAGTACCGCACTGCACTTTATAACATTTGACAAAACTAAATTTTGCTCTGTTTTTTCAGAATGTTGCAGTGGGTGTTGTGTTTTGCAACATATTCTAATTAAGTTCGATCACTGCTAGAAAATTACGACATGATTTTCTTAAAATAAAATAAATTTGTAACAGCCACAACAATTTATTGAACAACGGTAATTTTTTTTACAACAGCTTCACAACTTCAAAAAACTGCAACTATTCGAAACAAATCCTAATGAAACATTTTTGCTTTCTTAAAAGTAAGAGAGAGACCATAACATCTCAACTTAGATGAATTCATGTCGGTGTTATTCAGACTTTTTAAAATAATTTTTTCAAAGAGAATTTAGAATGTTGGATCCTAATTTATTTATTTAAAAGCTATTCAAAAACTTTACTTTAACAACACTAAAACAACTTGTAGAAATACATGTGATATGAATCATCGTAGCCTACACAAGTCTACAGAGTATTTTACCTTTATTTTTCTAGTATTATTTTTCCTTTTATTGATGGAAGTATTTACCTTATATAGAATTCACAAATTTGTTATATCCTAAGAGAGAATAGGATAGGAATTGGTACACAGTGTTCTTTTGGGAATATTTGATACATAATTTAGAAATTTAATTTTTATATAGAACTTTCTCGTTATTTTGTTTTTTCCCTGTGCAATTTCTACGCCATGTTTTGTATCAAGGTTTGGCAGAGGGAAGTAGGAGGACAACAACTCACTAAAATGATCAGAGCTTAGACACATCGTGGATGGCGTACGCAATCACCAAACAACACGTTAATGAACTCGCTATGGAATTCAGGAGGTTTGGGACAAAGATGAGGAGGGAGATCCAAACTCTCAGTTCATTGGGGGTTCTTCATCTGACAACCAAAACAGAAAAACTTGTCTCCTCGTATCCCCATCGACAACCAGTTTCAGGAACAAGGAACAAAAGAAGAATGCTAGGAATGAATGTGGTGCATTCAATTTTTGAAAACTAGTGAGATGTGTTATGCTGGAGTTCGGTTCAGACCCCCTCCCGCTCCCGCTCTTAGTGATCTCTCGTTCGCAATCCCGCTTCCGCCCACTCCCGCGCGGGAAGCAAAGCCTCCAGTCGCGAACCGTAGGTGCAAACCGCTCCCGCCTTCCCTTTTTGTGAAGCGAAACATCTTTTCGCTCCTTTCTGTTTGTGAGAAAAGGCTTCAGATGACTCCTTCAGTTTAGTAGTCATGTTTTGAGTTCTTCGGACTTTCTCAGGATAGAGGAAGAGTTCTTCGGGCTTCCACGAGACAGTGGAAGAGAAGTACAAGGAGGAGTAGTTTCTTGCGGTAGAGGAAGAAGAAGGAAGAAGAAAGAAGAAGAAGATTGTTCTCTCTTGACTTCTTCTTGGTGGCTTGTGGCAGAAGAGAAATTGGATTTATTTTTATTGTAAGTTTATCTTCTTTTATGTATCTTGGTGTATAGTTTCTTTGGTGTACCTCAGTGTAGAGAGAGAAGAAAAGAGAGAGAACAAGGGAGAGCAACGAAGTGAGAGATTTCTTGTAAGTCGAGGTGATCGACTGGTGTAAATTTCTTAAGAAGTAAAATCTTCTGCAGCTCCGTGGAAGTAGGCAATTTGTTGAACAACGTAAATTTGTGTGTTCTGTTGTGGTGTTACTGTTTTATGATTTGAATTTTTTATCGTTCTATTTTTTGTTTCATCAATTGTTCTCCTGTTTGATTTATATATATACCACAATAACTGGTATATCTATATATCTCGCAACAGGATGTATGTTCATAAGTTGAAGTTTCTAATGAAGAGGAAGAGGAGTTTTACACAACCGAAAAATCAGGAAACTGTAAGCATAAATTCCGTGATAGAAATCCACAACAATTTCAGGCTAAGATGTATATTTTGGTCTTCAATGGCCATTTACACATTGAGGACTACCTCAATTGGGAGCAGACCATGGAATTTTTTTTGGAAAACATGAAAATTATGGTGGAAAAGTATGTCAAATATGTAGCATGCCGACTAAAAGGAGCAGCATTTGCATAGTGGTCACAACTGTTACAATCCCCTCGATTAGAAGGAAAGGGCAATATCATAAGTTGGTATAGAATGAAGCAATTCCTTACATGTCATTTCCTACACACTAATTTCAAGCAAATGTTGTATGTTTAATAAAAATGTGGGCTCTCCAAAAAATTCACGACCGCTCCCCAATAACTCTCAGCATTTTATATTAATTTTGTTTTGTTTAGAGAGTTTTTGAGGGTTAAATTTTCATAAATTTGATTAGATTGTAGATAAGACACTACCAAGAGATTTGACCTCATTTAACGAGTACTTTTTTTATTTCGGGTTTGGGGTTTCACATGGGCATAAGCCCATATGCTTAATTACCCCTTTTGATAACGAGAGAGCATTTTTGATTAAGTTTAGTCATTAATAATTGAATATTCAACATATAATAACATCAAACACAAGATTTAAGTTGTATAATTCATCATTTGAAGCTTGCAGATGATGGGGGAATGAAGACAAAACCCGATCAAGATTATAGTTTTGTCATCCCGGGTCGTCATAGTACCTGATCTATTTAGTTAGAGGAGTTAATCGACCAAACCTGACAGACGAATCCTTACTACAACCATGGGTTGCGTCATCCAAGGTATCCTTGTAAATATTGGTGGATGTTTGTCTAAGGAGACAAATTTAAGTCAACATTAGCTAACAGAAGACTTTTTGTAAATTAATTGTAATCTTATGATTCACAACTCAAAGGGTAGAAAGACGTTGAGAAACATACGAACAACGACCGTGACCGTAATATAATGGTGTCATTTGGCGAGAATCACTCGGTCAGAGGGCTTTGGTCGTAACAGTTATTTTATGGTGTCATTTGACGGCAGAACTACGTGGACTAAGGACTTAGGTAAGGTCCTTACTGACATGCAATCGCTATGATTGTGAATATAAAGATACATTTAATATGACATTAGCTCTTTGTGAGTTGAAGTCGGTTATAAATTTGTCACCCTCAACAAACTGTTGTGGAGGGTGAAGAGATTTGCTTTAAGTCTTTAGTGATTGATTTGTAGCTTGGATATTGGTTAATTATTTTAAAAGATCTTGATTTAGGATATTGACCACCCCTCAAGTTGAAATTTTCAATCAATACGGTCATCATCAGGGTATTAAACATTTAAAGATTTTATATTTTAAGTGGGGGCATTTAGCTTTATCAATTTAAATTTTTTTAAAGCATAAGTCATGTCGACTCTTGTCCTTATAGGTAGAAGGATCATACTAGCTGATTTGGACTTATAAATTTCTACTTTAGGATTTAGACGTTTATTAGCTTACTAGATAATCAACTCCAGTCCTTGTGAGGAAGAGGATCAGACTAGTGGGGTAGGACTTACAACTCTATCTTATATACATTACAACCCAATTAGTTCGTGCAATATTATCGAACCTAGTACTTGAACATTCTATGTGCTGGTTGGAGCACGTGCGAGAATTAAATTTATTTATTTGAGCTATTTTAGATGGAGCATTTGGTGTCTTAAAGCAATTCATATGGTTTTAAAATATGAATTAAATCAAATAGCTCGCATACAAGTTTTCATTTTAAGCTTTATAAAATACCACATTAATTGGTTGAAACGAGGTATTGATCTATTGGTTACAGATATGTGCTGTGTCAAGTTTTCAATTGAAAAATATTTTGTTTGTGAGGTTCTTTGTGGTGCTTTAGACATGCCTATTTGCCATTTAACTCTCGATCAATCTTAGTAGTTCGATTGAGGAGTGATATATGAATGTCGTCCTAATGCCTATTAAATGGAAGGGACAAAAAGTTTGATTAGTTTCAACACCCAACACGTTACATACTACCAAGCACTAGGAAAAACCAAGGTATGTGCAAATTCTAGACTAATGATCTTAAGTTCTTTCAAAGAATCAACAATTCTTTTTTATCTCATAGTGAATGAATGCAACATGGAGTCGCCAATAGCTAAAGTGACCAAGGAGATATAAGATTTACTTGTGCAATTCAAGGATATAGAGCCTGTTGAATTACAGCCCATGTGGCACTTATGTGCCCCATTCAACATCAAATTGACCTAGTATCAAATGTCTCACTCCCCAACCTCCCTCATTACAGGATGATTCCAAGAGAATATCGAAGTTTACAATGCATAGTAAATTAATTGTTAGAGAAACAATTAATTTGGCCCATTATGAGCCCTCTCGTTGTTCCAATTTTATTTGTGCCAAAGAAAATGCTCAGAGGTGAATATGTATGGATAGTCGTGCAATTAATAAATTCACAATCAAATACTATTTTTCGATTCCTCGTATGCTACAATTTTTTTTAAGTTGGATATTCGTAGCATATATCACCAAATTTGTATTAAGTCGGGAGATGAATGAAAGACCGCCTTCAAAATTCGGTGATGTCGTTTGGGTTATGCAATGCACCTAGAACTTCTATGAGGCTCATGAATGAGGTACTCAAGCCATTTTTTAATGCTTTGTGGTTTACTTTGATGACATATTCGTATATAACTAATCTTTTGAAGAGCACGCACATCTCTATTCAATATTTATGGTTCTGCGAACTCATTAACCTTACCTCAACACATCAAAGTATGAATTTGCTTTTCCAATTGTTTATTTTTTGGGCTATCTGATTTTGGCAAAAGGGGAAGAATCCAAAAAGGTTTCAGCCATTCAAAATTGTCCAATATCGTCGTCTCTATATGAGGTACATAGTTTTCATGGTTTAGCTAACTTTTATTGTAGATTTATTAAAGGTCTGAGTATTATTCTTGCGCCATCACTGATTGCTTGAAAAGCAAAACATTTTATTAGGGAGGTGAACAACAACAAAATTTTGTAACTATCAAACTTCTATGTTTAGCTCCTATGTTGGCCTTACCAAACTTCAACAAACCATTTCAGTTGGATATCCATGCTTGTTCCATCGACATTAAAGCTGTTCTTTCTCAAGAAGGGCGACCCATCACATTTTTAGTGAAAAACTAAGTTCAGGTAGGCAAAAGTGGTCAGTCTAGGAACAAGAATTTTATGTAGTGGTTCATGCCTTAAAGCCATGGGAACATTATCTTCTACATCGAGATTTTATTTTATTCAATGAACATCAATCATTGCAATATCTCAATTCTCAAAAGTCATTGAGTATGATGCACACTCGTTGGGTTTTATTCTTGTAAAAGTTTAGTTTTATGATTAAAGACAAAGCTAGTTTACAAAACATGGTTGTTGATGCTCTAAGCCGATGACAACCACACACAAATTATAGGTTTTGAATTTTTGCAAGAACTATACAACGACGATGCATATTTTTTTGATCCATGGAATAAATGCCACTCTTCTAAATTGAGTGGAGAATACTCCATTTGCCATGAAAATCTCTTTTGAGGTAACGAGTTATATATGTATTATGAATACCTCTTTATGCTTGCAATTGATTAAGGAAGTGCATGTTGGCAGTCTAAGAGGCTATGTAGGGCACAAAAAGGCTTTGGCTTTGTTGCAATCCAAGTTATTTTAGTCGCACTTACGACGTTATGTTACTTGCTATGTTGAAAAGTGTCATATATTTCAAACTTAAAAGAGGCATCTCAAAATATAAGATTATACTTACCTTTACTGGTCCTGAATTTCATTTGGAACGATGAAAGTGTGGACTTTGTTTTGGGTTTAACGCGAACTAAACTAGGTATAGATTCTGTGATGGTAGTAGTGAATAGATTTTAGAGAATGACACATGCCATTGCTTGCGAGAAAACTTCAAATGTGCTTCACATTGCTTGGTTATTCTTCCCTGAAATATTGTGTCTTCATGGGATACCTCACAACATTACTTCAGACAGAGATGTAAAATTTGTTAGCCACTTCTGGTGTGAATTGTGGAAAATGTTACAAATCGAACTCCAGTTAAACTCCTCTTATCACCCACAAACGGATGGTCAAATCAAGGTGGTAAACCACAAATGTAGAAAAAATGTTGCGTTGCTTACCTTAAAAACATTCAAAACAGTGGGACGAATTCATTGGTCAAGCCAAATTTGAGTATAGTTCCATGCAAAATCTCTCCACAGGTAAGTGCCCTTTTACCATGGTTTATAAAAAGCCACGAAACCCTACTCTTGATCCCGTGGTTCTACCAAAGTGCAAGAGCATTCTTGCTCATGAAATTGCCACTAATGCTATGAAACTCTTCAAAGATGTACATTACAAATTGCTGAAATCAAACAGAAAGGATAAACAAGAAGTATATCTTCATTGAAGACACAAGGTATTTGAACTTGGTGATCTCATTATGGCGAGTCTCCGCAAGGAATGCTTCCTGCTTATCACCTATTCCAAATTAAGTCCTAGAAAATTTGAACCATTCTAGGTGACTACATGAATTAATGATAATGTTGATGTCATAGCCTTGCAGCCAGATATGAAAACATCCTCTACATTTAATGTGTCTAATATCTGTACTTACCACCCACCTGATGAAGTTTCAACCCAATTGACAACTAGCTTGGATCATTCTGAAACAGGGGAAGACTGATATGGATCATCTTAGCTCACGCTAGCCTAAAGAACGTTTTACTTCTATTTTTCAGTTATTACTTTTCTATTTATAGATGGATAGTATTTTCCTTATATCAAATTTACAAATTTGTTGTCCTCAAGGCAGAATAGGTTATATGAATCGGTATATAGTGCTGTACACGGAATATTTGATACAGAATTTGGATATTTGGAATTTATTTTTTTCATGTATAATTCAATTTTTTTTATTTTTTTATTTTTAATTTGGTTTTTAGAAATGGCTTATTTTATATTTTAGCTTTTATTTTTAAAATGGAGAAAAAGTTGGTGTAGAAAAAGTAGAAGAGCAAAGAATAAATAGCTATTGGAGTGAAATACAAAAATAGGTCAATTCTAGGCTGCTTAAGAATTAGACATTTCACCTGAAAATAAGATGGTCAGTGAAGCATACTGTTTGCTTAAATTCTTTTAGTGTTGGACATAATGGCATAATTACATGTAAAATATGTTATTCTTATGTGAAATGCCGAAAATTTTTGGGGGCATTTACATATGTGCCCCCCAATTCCTGTGTATTTACATAAGTAACAACTAAAGTTTATTATTTACATACACCACCCAAACCTTTCATATGACATAAAAAATGTCACTATTATAAGTTTTGAAGCATAGGTTGGGTGGTGTAAATGTAAAATTTAAAGTTTGGGTGTTAGACATGTAAATACAATAGAATATAT
The DNA here is from genome assembly GCF_001263595.1 of Phalaenopsis equestris. Taxonomy (NCBI): domain Eukaryota; kingdom Viridiplantae; phylum Streptophyta; class Magnoliopsida; order Asparagales; family Orchidaceae; genus Phalaenopsis; species Phalaenopsis equestris. The sequence continues at coordinate 1,870,461 of NW_018164739.1, read as the reverse complement.
TCTAATATGTTTAGTATGTTGAGGGAATTGTCGCAGAAACAGAAGTGGAGATTCCTTCTTTTCTTTTCTTTATTTGGTGACTCTTTGGTACTATATAGAAATTCTGTGATAATTCCTTCAACATACTGGAATATATTCTCCTGTGAAACTCTTATATAGATATTTTATGCAATTATTAAATCTTCTTTATTATCCTCTCTTTCGTGTTTATTTTTTAGAGATACTTCTCTTTTTACCCTTAAGATTAGTTTGTTTGGGACATTTTTCTGTCTGCTCAGCATTTCAGCCCGCCACCATAGTTCCGCTTGGGGAATTGCTTTCTTATCATTTTCTATAAATTTCTGTGATGAGAAGCTGTATCTCTCAACCTGACCTCTCAAATTGCAGTGATTGTAAGAAAATATATTTATTATTCTCAGTCTAGCTTTCTAAGAACTTATTTTATTCACCACACTTTTACAATCATCTTTTTAAAATACTGCAGCCACCTCTAAAGATAATATTATTTTCTCGTGTCATTTTTATTTATATGCTCATGTATTTTTTATAGAGGATCATTTCCTCTCATTTATTTCACATAGGTTTATTTAAGCCAAATTAATTAATTATGATACCTGACATCTTTGTTATTATTATATTTATTCATTATATTAGCTCCCAATAAATGTTTTCAAGTTTTTTAAAAAAATATATTTTTAATTTTTTAAATATTTTTCCGGCAATAATTAAGCTTATGAGGTCTTATCAAGCTTCTTTTTAATGCTTGAAAGTGTCAATTTATATTTATCTAATTATCTAATCCCTTCTCTTTTTTTTTTAATTAAAACTATTAACAATAATGCCCCCCACTTGTATTTTTATTTATTAATTCCTCCATTCAAATGGTTTGGTTTGGTATTCTGCCCTTGTTGAAGGGTCAACATCCATTCCTTGTCAAATACCTAAAACCCAAGATTCCTTTCCACTTATAATTATGTTGTATTTATGGGCTTAATTGTAGTTTTTTTTATTCCCTAATTATTTATTTAGAAGAGTTACAACATACCACATTATTTTTTTTGTATTTATATATCAAACACCTAAAGTTTCATATACATATTTATAACACTTTCATGTCATAAACCTATGTTTGAAAATTCGTGTTTCACTTTTAAATTCATTTGATATTAAATATTAGAGTGTCATGTATATAAGTATAAAAGGAGTGAAGTGCCAAAATCGTCCCCTCACTATTTACATGGGGTTGTTTTAGTCCCAAAATTTATAGAAGTGTTAAATTAGTCCGCAGAATCTTTAAATTGAGGCTGAAATAATACTTATAGAACACTATTAGGACTTGATTTTTTTAAAAAAAATATTGGGTACTAATTTGGAGCTTCAATAAACTCTAGAATTAAAACTGTCCTATGTAAAAAGTCGGGAACTATTTTGACAATTTACTCAATATAAAAGTTTAAGTGTTTGAGATATTAAATACATTTTCTTCTTTAAGGATTGACGAGAGGCTATTATACGAGCCTCCAACCACTCTTAATGTGCCTAACAATTTGAGTACTACCCTCCTTAAGGCTCTCGTCGTCAGAGGGGGATTCGAACCCAAGGACCTAAGGGGTCTTACACCAAGGATGTCAACCAACAGACTGGGGTACGCAACACAAGTATTAAATACATAAGAGTTATGTGGTATGTTGTAAATGCCCCTATATATTATGATTATTATTGGGCTATCTAACATTAAACTGCAATTTTGGACCACAAAAATATATTTGAGATGAGGGAGTCATTATCAATAAATAGTAGACTACTTATTAATTTATGGGGCACATATCTACTACCTTTGTAGGTGATATTCCTCCACCAATTATTCTTTCAGAAACTAATGATTAGCCTAAATAAAAAGGATGTGTCCCATATAGAAATACAATAATGTTAGGTGATCAATTAAATATTATATTTCTGGTTTCTTGCAATTCAAGAGGAGAGCGGCCATATTTATGATGAATTTATTGAAATAGTTTGTTGAAATTATGATGGGGTAGCCATGTCCCTTTGTTTGGAAACCATTTATGAAAAGCTTCAGTTATTTAAATAATAATAATATTTATTATTATTATTTAATTATTATTATTTAAAGAGATGTAACTTGGTGAAAGAGATCATGAGCTTGTTGAAACAACAATATCTAAGCTCCTCCTATCATATCCCCGTGTATAGGATTGAAGTGATCTTCTAACTGTATCTTCTTTTTTGAATCTAGGAAAATTTACATGCATACCATACCATTCTCATTTATTTGCATTTGTGTTGATACTGAGATTGTTCGTGAATCACACTCAATGAATAGAGCGTAAATGAGAAGAGAGAGAGAGAGGAGGGGGGAGAGATGAATGATAATAAATAGTGTTCAATAGTATTGTTTCTTTATATAATTTTCCCCTTATTTATAGATTAAATACAATAGTTATATTACATTTTTTACCCTCAGTTAAAAAAAGGCATGCATTATCGTCCAACAGTCTTCTGATTTGGGTTGGTGGAGTCAACTTGTTTGGCTGAGTTTGGTTGGTAGGGATTTGTCGGTTGATCCAACCTGGTTGACTATCTTCTGTCCTTAGTGAAGAGTCTTTTGGTTCACGTAGGACAGTCATACATACTTTGCGGAACCAACTCTTCCATCGGGTAGGCTCCATTGTAGGATATGTTATTGTGTCAAGTTGGTATTTCTGCAGCTCATGACTTGGATGCTCTCTTGTCAAGTTTCTAGCTAGATTGTATACACTTGGATCATCCAGTCATCTTCTTGTTTGTCTTATGGCTCGGTCGATTTTGGCCTAGTCGGTCTGGCTTGCATGACTTTGTTCGTTCAGTCAAGTGTGCCTCACAATATCCCTATAGTGGATCTGCTTCCTCCGTGGTCCTCTCATTTGGATCGTCAGATCTCTCTAAGATCAGTGCAAACACCTTTATGATGCACAATATGTAACCCCGAAAATTTGCTATCTACATTTATAACATTTTTGTGTCATAAACTCATGCATGAAAATTCATATCCCACTTTAAAAAAATAATAATAATAATAGTTTTTTTAATGTGATGTTAAAGATTAAAGTGTTTTGCACCTAAATATGAATATTTAGGTGTCAGACAAGTAAATATATATGAATTGTATGGTATGCATGTATATGCCCCTTTAATTTAATACACCTTTTGCCTTGTTTAGGTAGCACAATAATAATTTTCAAAATATTAATAGTAGTTAAAAAAAATAGAATATAAGATAATTAAGCTGTTTGGTGGCTGAACCTTTGCTAATTAAATGTGCTGCATGGCAAAGTTGTTAGCTGAGCACTTCTGAATACCTCAAAAGTTCTCAGCACAAATCTTGAAGAAATATTTTTATAATATATAGTTGAGAATGCTTTGTATTGTTTGTTATTGTGGGGTTGATAATGTTCTATTTAAGCCAGGAATGGACCTGTGAGCATCTAAAGGGGAGTGAAGCATAGTCTCATTAGTTTAAATTTGGTTGAATTGGTGAACAAACTTTATTTGATTTGCTCAACTAATCTATTGAGTAGATTGATAAGTTGAAAGGAGTAAGTGTGTGCTGAGAGCTGGCTGTTGATCAGCTTTTGATCAAGCCGGCTAAGTTGGTTACGAGATCAGGCTAAATCGGCTTGGCTTAGTTTAGAACGATTCAATATAGTCGGCCTATTTCAAGTTCGTCCAGTGAGCAGTGCTCGTATGATGTATATGCATCTCCGATATATTTATTGCAATACTTAATATTAATAAATATAATAATAATAGTATTTCATATATTTTTTTAGTTTTAAAATACTTGAATACATTTTTGTTTGTTTAAAATTATCAAAAAAATTTATACAACCTGAATCAACACTCCAATATATGGGTTGTGTTATATATATATATATATATATATATGTACTGGTATGAGAGCTAAAACTTCTATCATAACTTAAAAACCACACAAAAACTAGAGCTTCTTATTTCATTTGATCATTTGTGGCTTGATTTTGATGCTAGAATCAAAATTCTTACAATAATTCAATATTATATCACTTGGTGTTAATATTAATACCTCCAATCTTATGTTTATTATTATTATTTTCAAAATAAACTCATAAATTATGACCGTGTCTCTATCGCTGCCTTCCTTCGTTTCTAGGAAGAGCAGTTATTCGTAATCTTAGGGTATGTTTGGGACAACTTAATATTTGTCTTTTTTTGTGTTTTAGACCACCATCGTAGTTCCGTTTAAGGAACTACTTTCTTGTTGATTTCTAGTAATATTTTTTATGAGAAGATGCTATAAGAAAATAGATGAATGATTTTTTGGATATATATATATATATATATAATTCTCATCACAATTTTTCAAGAAGTTATTTTCTAGACCACAGTTTTACAATCACTTTTTTAAAAAGCTGCAGCCACCTCAAACAGTCCCTGTGACTACATCTAATGAAATCATTTAAATTAAATTAAACCACATAATCATTCTTCTTTTGTAAGTCTCCATACAAAAATTTATGTCAATTGCTACGAATATTTCACCGTATATAACATCTACCAATAATCCTTTTCATCAACTCTTATTTTAAGAGAAGGTTCAATATTCTCCTGACTCATATGCTGCACTTCCTCTATAAAATACAACAAATTAAAACCAATTTCAAACATTAGTGGGTTCCTATGGCTCCAGTGTCAGCAGCAGCACAACTTAAAATACTTTCCCAGATACAGCTATCTTTAACTTTTGCACATCTGGTTGTTTGATCCTCCACATAGAGCGCAGCTCAACAAAATCCTCAAACTTGCAAAAAAGAAATTACATAGAGGCTTTTCATCTGTTTTGCATCATTTCTTTTTTGTTTTATTACAATCCAAATCAGCGTTTTCAGCTTTTGCCATGAAACCTTATCTTGAAATGTCATGATCTCTTCCAAGTTCTTCATATTATATTATTTTAGGATTGCAAAGTTGCTCACGAATAAAACTTTTTTTTTTTTTTTGCAACTTTTTAAGAAATATTTTTTATAGGTTAGCTTTCAAACTTTAGTCATGCATCATTATCAAGCCAGGCCTCTGATTTGTACAACTTTAAAGAGTTAATTCTAAGTCTAGAGGTATATAGATATCAATAGAAAAATTTACATACATACATACCACTCAATTCCTATGTATTTACATATCTAATACCTATGTTTCAATTTTTAGATGTATATCATCTTATCTATGCATGAGAATGAGCACTTCACTTTTTAACAGTTAAATAGTGGTATTTTCTATGTGATGTGAAAGATTTGGGTGCTATAATATGTAAAAGCATAGGAATTGGGGGATATATATATATATATGTGTGAAGTCATATACTTTCTCTAATGATATTATATAAAAAGAATCAAGTTATATAATCTCATATTATGCTACATATGGTTTTACAACTAAAGATTGGTAAAACTATTATGTATATTCTCAACACCTTGTTGAGTGATGAATAATATAAAACATGCAAGAAAAGCAATGAAATCAAATTGCACGAAAAAAGAGGCATTTACATACAAACCGCACAATTTCATATATTTGCCTATTTAACACAAACATTCATATTTATATACATATCACTCAAATCTTTAACATCCCTTCAAAAATATCACAATCGCTGCCTTTTTAAAAAGGAAATACACATTTTCTTGCACAAGTTTATAAAACCAAGGTATTATAAGTATAAATTTCGAACTTTTGGTGATGGATATGTAAAAAGAAATAATCAAAATTCACAAACTTGTGGATCATTTAAGGAAAATGAATACATTTTGAATGATACTAAGAAAAATATATGAGAATATTGTTTATCTTTAAAATAATAAATTATTTTATTTCATTTTATGGTCCTGCCTCTCATTCTTATAATTAATCAAAATTGAATGATAGGGTGTCTTCATAGAAAAATAATATGAATATGACTAACAAATGTTTCATGGATGTCTTACCTAGTGAACAATGTACTTATTGTAATAAATTTAATCATCTGGATTATGATTGTTTCTTTATTTAAATCAAATGAACACTAATATTAATTTAATTATCATAAATTTAGATTTTTAAGAATATGAGTTTTTAATATGCAGCACTTACACAAATAAAGGTGTGAGTATAAATACTTTCACTCATTATATTTTGGTCCTATAGATTAGTTTAATTCAGACATGTGATTTTAATCAAAATTTTGCATCAGTGCACTATCATGATGTTAATCTAAATCATGATTGCTAATTAATTGTGTAAATATCATCTTTTATTTTAGTATGATACATATTTCTACCTTTGAGTTTATTAAAATTCTTGCTAAAATAAATTATATTTTTACCATATTTTTTTCTCAAATAAGATTTCAATAGACCTTTCGATAATTAACAAACTTTATTGTTTATTTTTGTTATATGTGCATCACAAACCTTATAGTTAATCGCATACATATTTTATACATGACACAATGTAATTATCACAATAAATGTCTACTTAGTAATCTTTTCTTTTTACTATTTAGACTATGGTTGGTTTGGGGGAGCACAATAATTCACTATATTTTTACATTCTTCATTAGTTTATGCCTACTAGGTTTTAATTTTTTTAAGCTCAACCTCTTATTCCTAGATTATATCAATCATGCTTAATGAGTTTGTTTTTATTACTTTTTCTTTTATTTTTTAAGGAGTCGCTAATTTATTCATCATCATCTACTTTTATTTTCCGAAAAAGTCTCTCTTCTAGATCATGTGGATGATCAGAAGAAAAGAGAACTGGAAAAGCAGCATATACGACAAAGGTGGACAAACAATAGAAAGAAGGTGAAGAACTTCCGTGCGGAAAACTTTGATAACTTATGTCAAGTGTCCGAAAAGATCGATTCGAAATAGCTTGTGCCAAAAATCTGCAAAAAGATGCTTACAAAAGCTACTCACAACTAGAGATTCAAGTGTGTTTGTTGACCTCACTTTTGGTTGAGGTCTAGAAACTTCTTTAGTAGCCTAGGTCTAGCCATAGGACTTTCCTATTGACTAGTCTTAGAAAACTAGAAAAGGTACCCCCACCATTAGAAATTCAAAACTCTTCTTTTTACTCAACTTGAAATTCCACATATTGATCTTAACCTCTAGCATTTAGTAGGTAAGATCATTATAAGAGAATTCAAGAAGAGTCCCTATAGGATTACTTGGCTTTAGGGTCGACCTTGGGTGGTGACTTGGAACTAGGATACACCATATCTTCACAATGCATTAATCCATGGTTCATTTAGAATGGATATCTATCCAATTCTATGTGAAATGCCTAACTGGTCTCTTGCCCCTAGGCACCTCCAAATTACCTAA
>NW_018164739.1:1839236-1857069 GCF_001263595.1 Phalaenopsis equestris | reverse complement strand
CACAGTTGTACCTTTCCCTTTGCCCGCCAGCTTCTTACGGGCAAACCCCACACCAAAAATAGTGCCGACAGTGTTTGCCTGTTATAAGGTCTAAAGTACTCCAAAAGGGATGTATCTCACTTGGTTAATTACATCTTGGGAGCTACTCAATAATAATCTTGATATGGGGAGTTTTGATTATATTAGTAGTGACAAGTAGCACAGAGCTATCAAAAGACAGTTATTTCACATGGGAACACTTCAATGCTTTCAAAGCTCTTGTTAGGCCACATGACGGAGAGTGAGTCTCTAACGGCCCCACATAGTCTCATCGACATACGGAGCCTGCGAAATAATCGAATCATCCTTATATGGAATCCTGATACATTAAAGCCCGTATGGACCATAAGAGCATGAGACAAATCTTCATATCTCAAATGGACGACAACTCATTGATAATATGGTCGTCGAGATGATATCAACGAATGCAAGAGGAGTGATAGGGCTCAATATGGGTATTCAAAAGAAGGGAGGAGCAATCCCTATAAGGTAAAGGTAGTTGGGTTAGGGTACTACGGGCTCGTCATCCCAAGCCGCCGAGACCCTAAGTCTACTTGGTCATGAAAGTATTCAACCCAACATGTCCAGAGATCCTGGGTTAGTAATTCATGAATTGTGCGTCCACAGGGACTTCGGTAGCCTTAAGGTCAGAGGAACAAAACTTTATCTTATGACTACAGGTGGAGCTTCAAGAGGTGGGACTTATACCTGCCAAAGTGGCAAGGATGTTGTTGAAAAAGAAAAAAAGAGAGGTTCAACTACAAAGTTATAAATGTTCTCAACAAAAGGACTTACACCCTGTATGGGTCAGGGAGTCCATTAACGACCTAAGCGTACTAAACAACCATCTAAGTAGAAATCTATTTTGGGCCAGTTAGGTTGGAAAAGTACAAGGACTCCACATAGGGACATGCAAATGACGCAGTTATCTAAAGTGATCCATAAATATTATGGAGACCGATCTGAAGGTCATGCAGAAAAGTAAAAGTAAGTTATGAAAAATCATGACAATTTTAGCCTTAAATTTTAATTTATCTTGGCACTTTTATTAGTATTTTTGTAAAAATGTTTACAATTTAAAGGACCTAAAGAGCCTAAATTATAATTTTTGTAGCATCCTAGATACATCCATAAAGAAATAGAGAAAACAACCAAGCATGCAATCTTGCTAGAAAAATGAGAAAACCAAGCCAAATATAAAATAATAAAAAGATAGTGTAGTTGAGTCGTTGACATATTCCAGAAAAGAAAAAAAACGGTCAAAATCTACATAATTACAAGTCTAGTCATATTTCTACACATAAATGAGATTTAGAATTAAGGTAAAAGACACGAGCAAACAACTCCTAGTCTCTGTCGCGTGGTTCCGCCTATCTGGTGCCGCATAACCCATGCTCGTACCTTATTTCTAAAACAGACTCTTCTTAGGACTCCAAAAAGTACATCAAGAAAGATAAAAAAAAGTACCCTAACGAAGACAACGTCAACGTGAAGCTAAGCTCCTAGTCTTTGTCACGTGGTTCCGCCTATCTAGTGCCTCAAAACCCATGCTCGTACCTTATTTCTAAAACAGACTATTCCTAGGACTCCAAAAAGTACATCAAGAAAGATTAAAAAGTACCCTAACGAAGACAACACAACGCGAAGCTAAACAAACATGCAACATGTCTAGGTCATGCCTGATGGGGGGCTAAGCAACGCCTGTAAAAAGGGTTAGCAATAATCATTACGTTGCTCCCTCAATTTATTGTACTTATGTGTGTGCATAAATATGGCTTGGTCCCCTGCAAAAGACCGCTCTAATATACTATCATGCATATCAAAACATGCACGCACGAACACACCAAAATAAGCACAAAAGTGATGTATGGCTAGAACAAACAAGCCAACAAAAAACAATGGCTAGAGGCGTCGACAGTACTACCTAGCACCCTAGTTCTAGCCTAGCACACCATCTAATAAGAAGTCTCCTAACTAGCCTTTAAGTGCATAAGGAAAAGTCTCAAGGTACGTATGACATTGATAAGGTCGCCACACGTACCCCATTCTAAAGATGCAAGGGATATAAAGGGTGTCATCTAAGATGGATTTTGAAAAGAGTTAGCCTTACATTTGGTTTAAAATTGCTACATGCATAATTTTAAAATTATAGTTGTCAGCACTAAAAAGTTGAGGAGTTGTCCGTGAGAAGCTGTTGGTCGCCGGAATCGAAATCCCGTCGCCCGCTTTGTAATGACATTTAATTTACATATATATATATAGTTTTGAAAAATATGAAATCAAATTAACCCCATATTTTTCATAGTTTAAATAAAAGAACACTATACCTCAAACCCTGTATCGATCTCAAAAGATAAACACAAGACTGGAGGGTGAGACTCGATCAAATAAACTAAGAAATATATAACATTTGTTTGGTTTGCGAAACCATTTTATTATAAGCCGACAATTTCCCCTATTTAATACGAATAATTAAATATGGTTTATATTAAGCTGAGTTCGAAAAAGCTTCTTATAAGGGCAAACTCATATAGTTAATTACAACTTAGATAACCGAGGTCACCAAAGAAAACTCTCGATAATTAGAGAATATTATCTTCAAGGAGTTCAAAAGGATAGGACTTTTCAACTAGATCGGACAAAAATGTGTGAAAGAGGAATATCTCAAATTTGGAACATTTATTATAAAACCCAAATGAAGAAAGACTAGGGGATGTGACAGATCCTGAGAAGAACTTCAGCGAATTCCCGAACTATCCTATTGTTTGGCTTCAATTTCGGAGAGAGATTATTTAAATGTTTCATCCTGCCAATTTTATTAATTAGGGCTTACACTTATGTGAAACAATCACACAAATAGCCTGAAAGATGTGAGGAAAAGATGAAAGATGTGAGGATTTAGGTCGTGACAAACGACAACCTCAGAATCCTAAGACGAGTTAGGGCTTAGATTGTACAGCATAGCTATACAAGGGCCTAAATAAAATGTTGAAGATTTATGTTGCATAAGCAAACAACCTCAAAATCCTATGACTTGTTGTTTAATTCTAAGGAAAAATATGTTGTTGTAGATACTTCTGCTGATGAAAATGGTCGTGTTGCCTACAATGCTAGCTTTGAGCTCCTCGTCGTAGCACCATCGAGTTTGATGTCAATTTTAAGTGTACATGCAATTGTTGAGTCAACAATCTGTTGTTGGGTACCTCCTATAAAAAACTATTGGCCTCCTACTCTAAGATATAGTGTGTAAAAGAAACAGTAGCAAGTACAAGTATAATGATAGAATTTAAGAAATGAGCTAGCATGCATTGTATCAACAAAAGAAATACCACCTAGCAAAAACTCAAGAAAGAGCGACAAATGACCCACGACGAAGGAAAACTCGAGAAAATCGACAAATGACTCATGACGACAAACTCAAAGAAAGCAGCAAATGACAACTTCAAAGAAAGTCATCAAAAACACGGGGATATCCAAGAAAGAAGACCACGAGTGCTTTACCAAAAGCTTCAATAAAATCACACGAAAAATCCAAAGAGAGGAAACCGCAAGCACTTGGGTCGGGGCTAGGCTCAGATACTATATATTTTTACTCGAGGGACGTCGAAGGCTAATATCAGTCACCTGAATGTATAGAACCCGACACTCAACTAGAAGGGGATCCTACTAAACCTAACTTAAGATGGTGCTCCTTAGTTCGGTACTGATAATCGACAAGTGGACAACCAAGTTACAATATATTTAAAATTTATATTTTAGCATGCAAATGGGTTTCATACATACAAAAAGAAAATTATATCAATTTTGTTTGTAGTGAAAATAATTTTTATAAATATTGTATATGTTCTTATCGTGTCTGTTTTATCAGTTTTGAAAATTATAGTTGTCCACGAGTCGATCACGTCGTCGGGCGTAGGACCGCCAACAACCTAAGCAGATACAGGTCTCACGCTAGTCTCATGTTGGTGAATGATATTATCATCATACAGTTCACCGGGTCCTTGGATTGGGTCCTGATATCGTAAGATGAAATACCATTCTGCTCTACCACCGGTGTGCCTTTGTCATCACCACCCTAAGCCCCAAAACAAAACCGACATACTTGCGAGATGGTTTCATATATAGCAAAAGGCTATATATGCGCACTTATATATTGAACATAAGCACTGAAAACCCGAACCAAGAAGCAAGAAAGAAAAGAATAAAAATAGGGGTGAGAGAGAAGAGGGACTGATCCACTAGAAAGGTCGAAAAGGTAAAAAGGTGAATCATCCCGCAAAACCGCATCTAAAATGATCGACAAAAAATCCCAAAAATGTGGTCTAAAGATCCATGAATCAACCTCAAATGGGTATCATTTTCTCCAATTTCACAAATTGATCAACCAAAAAGGTATCCTTTCCCAACCGCATTTCAAACAAGTCGAAACGAGTCGAAACTAATGCGACGATTACATATGTAGCCCCGCAACACTTATGCATTTACATATTCAATTTCTAAACTTAAACGGTTCATTCACATCATCCAAATCTTTCACATTGCATCGAAAAGGCCACCATTTTAATTTTTCCAATTAGGCCCAAAATCTGTCATTCAAATAAGAGAAGTGAATCTCCTCTGTAAACCAGCGAGCTAGAATAAGGAATGCGGGTGAAAGATTTTCATGAATATCTTCCAATTCTGCTACATTTACTTACCTAACACCTAAAATTCACAGTTTTATATTTACACCATCCAAATCCTTCCTATTGAATCAAAATACAACCATTCAAGCTCTCAAAAATGAAACCAAGCTCTCATGCATAGGATGAAGTGGTATATATGTAAAAGCAGAATTTTGTCAGTTAGATATGCGAATGCAAAAGAATTGTGTGGCGTATATGTAAAATCAAAGGCTCATGTGTTAAATAAGAAAATTTAACACATAAGAATTAAGTGGCATGTATGTAAATCTTCTTTTTTTTTTTTTTTTTTTTTTTTTAAGTTTTCGTGACTTACAATAGAAACCAGAAATTCCAAAATTCCAAAGAAAATATGTACAACACTTCTGAAAAGTCAGGCTCAAAGCAACCCCGACTCGACGCCTCAACTCATGAACCAACTTAAATAAAAAATATTGATTCAAAAATCAATTCAAAATATGCTAAAGCAGCCAAAACAAATATCCACAAAGGAACCCTCCAGTTTCCTCTCTAAGTTATTAATTTCCTCTGAATGGTCCTAAAGGATGGGGTGTCATGGAGGTAGTGACCCGAAAGGGTGAGCGTGACATGGAGACAACGACCAAATGAATGGAATTGTTGTGGAGGCAGTGACCTGAAAAGGTAGGCATGTCGTGGCGGCAGTGGCCCGAAAGATGAGTGCATCATGAAGACAGAGACTCGAAAGGGAGAGCATGTTATAGAGTCATCGACCTAAGAATATGTGTATCATAGAGATAGTGACCTGAAAGATTGGGCATGTCGTTGAGGTAACGACCCAAATGGGTGGGCATATTATGGAGGCAACAACCTAAGGGATGGGTGTGTCGTGAAGGCAGTGACTAAAAAAAGTGTGCATGTCATGGTGGTAGCAAACCAAAGGACGGGTGTATCTTGGAGGTAGTGACCTGAAATTGTAGGCGTGTCGTGGAGGCAACGGCTCAAAGGATGAGTGTGTCATGGAGGCAGTGACTAAAAATGGTGGGCGTACCATGGGAGTAGCGGCCCAAGAATGGGGGTATAATAGAGAGAGTAACCCGAAAGGGTGGGCGTGCTATGGAGGCAACGACCCAAAGAATGAGTGTGTTATGAAGGCAGTGATCCGAAGGGGTGGGCGTGTCATGGAGGCACCGGCCCAAGGAATGGGTGTTCCATGGAAGCAGTGGCTTAAAAAGGTTGTGCATGTTGTGGAGGCAGCGACCCGAGGAATGTGCCTACAACAGTTCGAGGTGGTGAGGGCATTACACAATGAATTAGAGATGTAATTCCCTTCAGAGGGCATTACACAATGAATTAACTTAGTGAAGAGCCACTTGTTCATATAAAGTGCGAAAGTGAGGGATAAGTGTGTGCCGAGTGTAAGCAAACTCAGACATGTGAGTCCAAAACATGAAAAACGCCATGCAAAACAAACACGCGGAAGTGCACATATGTAAGTGTGAACCACTTATGACGAGGTGCTAAGTGACATGAAAATGCAACGAAACAAATGTAGACTGATGTGTTATTTGGAGGCACAAGTACTTGCTGTGAGCATGTGAGGGTATATGCTCAAAGATGCACGACAAGGGTGCAAGTGATGAATGTGCTTGTGCAAAGTCATGCAATCAAACTCAATGCACATGTAAAACACACACTATATAAATGAAATCGGTTGTTCAACCCGTCGGGTCGACTGGCGAGGTTAACCCTGGGCAACATAGCCAACGGGCTCAATCGAGCTAAGGTGGCCGATTGAATCGAAAAGATTGGTCGATTGAGCCAAGGCAGCCAGTCGAAACAAAGTGGTCGGTCAACCGGCCCAGGTGTGATCGATCAGACCAAAATGGTCGGTCAACTGGACGAGGGCGGTCAGACGAACTAAACTGAAATGTCGAGGTTGGGGCAGCTGGTCGAGATAAATTGTGAAGTCGACTGGGTTTGGGCTGCCGGTCGAGGCAAAGTGCAATGTCAGTGGCCCAGGATGGCCAATCAAGACAAAGTGTGACGCCAGCCAAGTTGGGGAGACCGGTCGAGGCAAAGTGTAATTTCATTCATGTCAGAGTGATCAGTCGAGGCAAAATGTAATGTGTGAAATGCAACATAAGATGATGCAAGTGACCATAAACAACTGCTAGTCAAACTCGTGTTGACGATCTCACATAAGTACCTAGGGTTTTAGCTCTTGGATTCACGGTGAGGAATCATGGAGAACTCTATTTTTCTATTTCTCATAAAAGTCCTTCACCATTCATAGGTTGAACTAGCTATAAATATTTTTCTGTTCTATAAGCCTCCCATAATCTTGTAGAATGGGCTAGCTACAAAGTCTTTCCCATTCCTCGAGATCCAACTATTCCAACCCCTCCAAGTAAGGTTGTAAGTGACAAAGCTGTGGAAAATTGAGATTCTAACCCACTAGAATTAGGTCTAAGGCTTGCAACGGGAAGTCACTCAGCTTCCCAAGGGATTGGCCACGAATTTGGTTCCTAACTTAGGGCTTCCTCTAGGAAATAAATAACTAATCCAATGGAGTGTGGTCGTGCCGACCAGTGTCAGTCGGCCAACTCGCCTCGTGTGGGCGACTGAACTCACAACACCTAGCAAAATCTTATCCTTAGGGCTAGCTAAGAGAGAAAATGTGAGGAATTTTAGAGATTCTCTCCAACTTTTTGCTTGATGTCACGTTTCTTCATGTAGGATGAAGCTATCCTAGTGGTAGGAGAGATGGCTCGAAGTTCTGGTGAAGCTCCGACGAGGTCCGCTCCACTCATTCTATAAAGAATGAAGAATCTCTCCTTTAGAAGGAGAGTCCGATGAGATTCTGACGAAGTTCCGACAGCGCTTTACCGATCCTTCCCTAAGTTAGGATGAAGCTCTCATTTAGTGTAGAAGAGAAGACAACTTGTTTCCTTGGTATTCGAGCTCTTCCCCACAAAACTCTCCTAACACATGCAAATGCAGTGATGGAAGAAAAGGCAGAAGATGGAAGAAGAAGGAGAAGTTGGGAGAAAACCAAATCCTTTGAGCTTCTCTCGAGGAAGATGAAGAGTATCATTTCTTTTTCCTTGCTCCAAGCATTAAGTTCCAATAAAAACTTAAGCACCTTGAGGAAGAAGATGGAGCTCTCCCTTGTGTTCTATCAAGCTCTCCTAACTAGCCCCCAAAACTGAAATGAGAGGAGATGGGTGAAATGAGGAAGAGAGGAAGCTTAAACCAGCCACCTCATGCAAAATCCCCAGAGTGCCCATTAAATAAGCCATAAATGGCTAATCAAGAGCACTTAGGACATGCCAAAAAGGGTTCAACTGTCGGTTGTCGCCGATCACTATCATCGGCCTCCCGTTCCTTGCGAAAAGTTCATATGCACGTTGACGTTGTAACTTGGAAGACCTTTGAACCGTTTCCAACATGTGGGAAAAGTACTTCCAATTGTAATCATTATTTATAGTATAACTCTTCAGCTGAGTCAGACTCCATTGTTTTTTTCTTTACAGGTTCTACGTAAAAAGTTCTTGTGTCATTTTTAGTTGTTTTTCGCTCTTCTGAGTATATGTTGAATTTTCGTACCACGCTAAGATGATAATCTGCTAATCCACTGCCACGAATTTTCTAGCACACAACAAAAAGATAATTATGTGTATTCATTTGTCTTCCATTTATTTTTATGAAATGATTTTGACTTATCTCTAGAGGTGATGCAATCTCTTTTTTCATCATTACATGTCTTCCAAAACTTATACCAATATATGGCCATGATCAAGCTAAGTTTGAAGCAAGGCATGCCAACTTCCAAGATTGCCTTATTTAAGTTTAGCTCACTCCTATCCCTCTTTCAATTCGATTTAAATGAGATTGCTTGGCCTATATTAACATTACTATCTTGCCCTACTCATTTAATCGATCTCCTTTGTAATCAATGATGGGAGCATTTTTGACACTTTCTAATTGGACTCTCCGTAGGACTCATGAAGTCCCAATCCTTTAGTTCTAACAATCTAGTGATCATCATAAACTAATCCAACAAAAACACTACATTAATATGGACTTTTATATATCTAAATATATTTCAATTATTTCATTGTATGTTCCAAGATGATAGTGAAGCTTTCATCTTCCCTGATCTATCTCTCTCTTTCTCTCTCTACTTTTTTTTGTCTTGGTACTTTGCATGCGACTTGGCTTGCCCATTAATATTATTTAAAAGGCTTGGCCTCTCTAACATTATGTAGTTCTAGGAAGAAACGTAGTCGTGTCATGATCATCCCACAATAATGACATATTCTCTCATGCATATAAGGACAAACAAAATCTTCCAAAGAAACTTTGTGAGAAATTTTTTATAAAAATTGTAACCCTTGATGTGGCTATTATATTGTTAATCTTCTTCATTAATTTTGTCTGATGTGTTTCCAAATCTTTATAGATGGACGTATTTAATGCTTCTTTGTTCATATTAGTGGATATTTAATCGATTAGGTATGGTTATATGATTTTTTTTTAATATTGAGGAAACAATTTATTGTCATCTAATTATCAAATCAGCATCTTTCATGAGAAGAATGAAATCTCAGACCACGAGAACAGGCAGGCTATCATTGCCGTTTAATTTTATGCACAAAAAATTATCATATAAAAGATGATGTATATATGCCAAACATATAGATTTAAAATTAGTACATCTCTCCATCACATTTTCAAATTAACATAATATTTGAATCAAGTATATGCTACAAATCTTGGAGGTCACTAATGTGAAGTAAATTTATAATGAAATGTTGTAAAAATTGTGTTTAATTGTTATTTATACTTGTAAAACGTGGATTTGTTTGTGTTTAATTGTCTTTTTTTAGCAGGTATGGATGATTAGACAACTTGAATAACAAAGGAGTTGAATTGGAGTGCCTAAGAGCTGAATTGATGTCCGAAACTAGATAACCAGATGCATCGGTGCCGGTCTTGAACGCCCAAGCTTTAGTCATGGACGTCTCGAGAGATCCAGACGCCCATACGCCCATACGCCCGTATGCACGGGATTTCTGTTAACATATTTTGTTTGCATCGTTTCACGAGCAAAATCTTTAATGGGTGTAATATGAAGAGTCAAGGGTCCCTCGAGTGTTGTTTTAGAAACCCGGAGTGCGTAACAGTGAGAGAAGAGATTCATGAAGGTTTGTGAGGGCAGCTGCGATGCACAGTTCTCTTGTAATTTGCATTTTATGAGTACTCAATCACTTGTGGAGAAGAAAAGAACTGCAATGGAAGCATGAAATGGTGTAATCTATAAGTTCTATAATATCTAAACTCTTACATTTTATTTAATTTGATGAATAAAATGTTATTTTTATTGTTTCAAAGCATGAGTTAGCACTTAGATCTCATTTTCTCCCTTGAATTAGTAATCTAGAAATCTATGATTTAACATTGTTATGTGATTAAATGAATCTTAAATCCCTGTGATGTTTTAACTTTATGATCTTCATTTGCTTTCAACCAGATTAGTTAAAATTTGTTAAAATCATTGCGATCTATGATTTTCAGAAGAAAATTTAGTGAAACAATCAAGTAAAAGCACACCGACTTAGAAGAGAAGGAATATTACTTCTATGTGATTGCTATCGTGTAGGAAGATGCAAAATTCTAGAAATTTTTGCATAGTTTAGGGAACTAAGTTGTAATAAGAAATCTTAAGCTTTCTTTGACCACTGGAAGGGAATAAGGAGGAATAATGCCCTTGATTGTCACAAAATACTATATCATTTAGGGTCTGTTTGGGATAGCGGGGTGAGTGCATCGCGCTGGCGGGCCGCGACGTGCGGGTGTTTGGTTCGGCGTCTCGAGCACGATAGGACACCGCGGGACACCATTTTGGCGGAAAGCGGGCCGCGTATCGATCCCCACGGCCCGCGGTCGACGATGGATTATTACGCATGATACCCTCCTCGCTTCTCCCCTAACCAAAATCCCTCTGTTGGATGTCAAAGCTCTCACGTTCCTCCCTCCCTATCGCTCCACTATCGCAGTCGATTCCATCGCACAACTCCTTCCCTGTCCTCCCTTCCACACGATCCTCCTTCCCTGCGACGTTCGAAGCCGCCGTTGATCATTTCCGTTCTCCTCTAGCCTACCGCGAGCTCTCTACGAAGAACAATAAAAACCTTAATCCTCGTCGTTGCAATGCCATCGGTAATCTCGACGGCTAATTGTCTCCCGTCACGTATCTAGGGTTGCTAGGCCGACTTTCTTCCAGCTAAACATTGCCGACTGCTCCCTTTTTTACCTCAGTAAGGTGAGTGTTTCCTTTTAAATGTGCCTCCGTCCATTTTTGTCCCTGCTGAATCTTTTATTTTATTGAAAGTTTAGGTTTTACTTGGGCTCTGTTGTTGTAAAATTCAATTCTCTAATCGGTGGGTGCATATTATGAATCAATATGTAATCTTCCTGAAATTTGTTTATTTAGGACTGTTTTGGGAGGTAAGTGTTTAGAAGTAATTAGAAAAATGACAAGTATTTGATTTGCTAAAAGTCTCTGAAAATGTTCTTACCTTTTTTTTTTTGAAACCAATTGCATACATGAGAGAAGTGAGTTTAACTTGTGAGGGTTGGAAGTCACTTTCTTTTGTATTTTATGATATTTAATAATAAAATAATACATTTATAAAGTGAGAATGAGTTAGAATGATTATTTTACCTGTAATGGTAATAAAATAAATTGTATATCTGAACTTTTATTCTGTTTTGAAATGAATTTCTGCTTATGAAGTATCAAATATGTGACTATCATAGTTTTATTAAATATGGGCAAAATAGTCATTTTTCTAGAAACAGCTGACCAACAACTATTTTCAAATAGCTGCAACAAACAGACAGCCAACTTCCCCGCAGCAGCTTTCCTAAAGCAACTTTTTGGAACAGCGCAACTGCAGCTGAAATCTAAAAAGCTACGACTGCCTCAAACAGACCCTGACCCGAGTTGTTCAAGTGCATTGGTCCTATCCTTGTAAGTCTTTCCAAGCTTTGCTTCCCAACATGTAGCAATCGGGTTGATTATGGGTATAGATCCGAAAGCGACACGAAACCAGAGCAGGACACTGACCGCTTGATGCTGATCGGTCGGTAGGATTTGATCCAGCCGGACTACTCCCACGCTTCCGCCAGCTCCCATGGAAGATGGCCACCATGCTGGTCCTTGTACTCTGCCTTCTGTCTGCACTATAAGATACAAAACAAATAAAAAGGAAAAAAAAACTGCAAATGAGCTGCCGAGAGTGGGGTTTAAGGGATCAACCAATCGCCTAAACCCTCGATGGTAAGGAGTTGGATCTCCACCTTTGATTCTTTATGTTTTTCTTTTGCTTTCGATCTTCTTCTCCTTATTCTCTTACAGGCTAGAAGTGGACGGACCGATGCATTAGTGAACTGTTGAATTATCTGAGGTATGCTGATTGACTTTCACCTCTTTGGGCTTCTTCTTCTTCTTTCTCTTTGTTAGCGCTTTCTGGTTTCCTCTGTTAGGTTTCAGCTTGAACCCAGTCTTTCTTTTAGAAAAAAACTTTTTTTGTACTAATTTTTGCCGTGCTCAAGGTTGTCTTCTCTTTTATTTTGGGTTTGTACTTCTTTTCTAGTTCTTTTTTTCAGTGGTTTTTACGATTTAAATGATGATATTTCTAGTTGATTCAACTATGGTAGTTTTGTCTCATCTTCGAAGAATGTATGTAGGTTTTGCATATTTTTGTTTCTTCTAGGTTAGTTCTTGTTGATAGCATTTGATCACTGTTTATTTGTAGCAGGAGCTCGCCATTATTTTGTTGCTCTTTCTTTTTGTCAGGTTCTTGGAATAAGAAGTATAGCCAAGCATATGTATTTTGGTTTCTTAGAAATTATTGTGCCCTAAGAATACATTGGATCTTGGTGCCTCTTATATGGCGACGTGCATTCCGTTTATAACATCATTTGACGCCCGATGTTCGCTTCAAATTTCTGTTTTTCCTGGAGGAGGAACACTATTAGACAGCGGCATTGGCAGAAATTGCTCACTCAGGTTCTGTCATGGCTGCAAAACCCCCTTTGGCTTAGGGCAGACGACAAACTCCATTACCACCATCAACTCTAGACTGAAATGCTGTTCAAATTCTCACATTATGAAATATCAGAAGAAAGACCCTTTTTTGAATACGCATCCTGAGGTTTCAATGCTTCGAGGAGAGGAGAATAACCCACTTCTTAATCCAAGAAAGGATAACGCAGGTGAAATTTTCTTTGAGGATGCAATGGACTCATCTCATTATAAAGAAGATAATGCAGCCACGATAAAAGTGGTTGGAGTTGGTGGTGGAGGTTCTAATGCTGTCAATAGAATGATTGAGCATTCCATGGATGGAGTGGAGTTCTGGATTGTTAACACGGATGTTCAAGCCATGAGGATGTCTCCGGTAAACCCTGAGCATCGCTTGCCTATTGGACAGGAGTTAACCAGGGGTCTTGGTGCTGGTGGGAACCCAGATGTTGGCATGAATGCTGCCAGGGAAAGCAAAGAATTGATAGAGGAGGCTGTTTATGGTGCTGATATGGTTTTTGTAACAGTAAGCTAATTATGGTCTTGAAGTTATATTTGATAAGCTAGAATCTACACTTGAATCTATCATGGCGGTGAATATTTTTCTGTATATAATTTTATTTGTTATTAAAGCTTGAACTTTGAAATCAGTTATAAAATTTAACGTTAATATAGTCACTGCATGGCTTTTGTTTGTTACATGGTCTATAAATGCTTTCTTTTGTGCCTTAGGAAAATATTTTCTTAAGGGAATTTACATACATGGCACACAATTCTTATGTATTTGCTTGTATCACACCTAGACTTTCAAATTTACACACATAGCACTCAAATCTTTAATATCACATAAAAAAATATCACTATTATCACTTTTAAAAGTAAAATCCATCTTTTCATGTATAGGTTTAAATTATTGAAGTGCAATGTATGCAATAATGAAATTTTAGCTGTGAGATAGGTAAATACATAAGAATTATTTGCTAAATATGTAAACACAAATAATAGCATATTTTTAGAATGTCTTATTTCAATTTATTTTTAACCCCCTTTCCTTTCTCTAAAGTGTTTATCCCTTCTTTTTTTCTTTTATTCATTTCTCCAGTTATGTTGGTTCCTTAATATGCTATATTCTACACTGCAAATATGACATTTGTTTTAAATTTTGTATTTTTTTTATTTGGCATGCAATTTCATGCAGGTTGGGATGGGTGGGGGGACTGGGACTGGTGGTGCTCCTGTGGTTGCTGGAATTGCAAAGTCAATGGGCATACTCACAGTTGGTATAGTCACGACTCCTTTCTCATTTGAGGGAAGGAAACGAGCAGTTCAAGCACAAGAAGGAATTGCAGCTCTAAGGGAAAATGTTGATACGCTCATCATCATTCCAAATGATAAGCTGTTAACTGCTGTTTCTCCAAGCACACCTGTGTCCGAAGCATTTAATTTGGCGGATGATATACTAAGACAATGTGTTCGTGGCATCTCGGACATAATCACAGTATTGTTTTTGGCTTTTTATTTATTTTGATAGTGGAATTCTTTCTTAAATTACTTTATTTTATTTAGCACTTTAAAGTTTAAAAGTTCTTGAAGTAGCTAATTTCACTCTGTTGTGTTCCTCTCTTTAGTTTGCTTTTGTATCAATGACCCATCGTTTTAGAACTTGCATGTTGAGACCTAAGCACCACCGATGTAACTAAATTGATTTTCTGAACAAGCTTCTAATCCAATTTAAGTTTTATAAATCAGTAGTCTTATCTATTAAATCCATATCAATAAAACTTTATATAGTATATGCTCTGATTTTAGTCATTGTGAGCTCCGAAAATTCACGACCGCTCCTAGGACAATTCTGCGTTTATTTTAATTTTTGTTTTGAGACGGAGCTTAAAATGATCTAATTTCCAGAAGGCTAATTGGATT
Source organism: Phalaenopsis equestris (assembly GCF_001263595.1). NCBI lineage: Eukaryota > Viridiplantae > Streptophyta > Magnoliopsida > Asparagales > Orchidaceae > Phalaenopsis > Phalaenopsis equestris. The sequence continues at coordinate 1,842,372 of NW_018164739.1, read as the reverse complement.
GTAGACGAGACACTACCCAAAGATTTCGCCATCATTTAGCGGGGACTTCTTGATCTCAGGTTCAAGGTTTCCCATAGGTGCAAACCCCTATGGTTAATTACCCATTCCAATAACATGAAAACACTTTCGATTAAGGCTAGTTATTAAAAATTGAAAATTTAACTTATAATAGCATCAAACTTAGGATTTAAGTTGCAAAATTCATCACTTATAGTTTAAAGCGGGTGTTGGGGGAATGAAGATGAACCTGATCAAGTTCCATCATCCCGGGTCATCGTGGTCATTGATTTACTTAGTCAGAGGAAGTAGTCGGCCCAACCTGATAGAAGAATTCTTATCAACAGTTATGGACTGCGTCGTCCAAGAGATTCTTGTAGATCTGGGGTGGATATTTGTCTGAGGGGACAAATTTAAGTCGATCTTAGCTAACAAAAGGTTTTATGTCAATCAATTATACCCTTATGATTTACAACTCGAAGGGTAGAAAGCCGTTGGGGAATATATGGGCGCGGCTGTGACCGTAATAAAATTGTGTCATTTGGCGGCAACCACCCTATTATAAGAGAAAAAGTTGCGTACGTAAAACGTACGCAGCGTTGCGTACATAATAGATGTTATATTCACGTTATATCTGCATTATATCCGTGTTATATCGCCTATAATCTCGATTTAACATCCATATAACCTACCTGTAACCTACCTAAATTTACAAATAAGTTCTGCGCTTCTGTTTTCACATATCTTTAGGTTACATGGAAGTTACATGAAAGTTACATGGATGTTACAGGGGATAAAATATAATGCCGATATAATGTGAATATAACCTCCATTATATATGCAGCGCTGCGTACATCTTACGTACGCAAATTTTTTCCCTGTTAGAGGGCTCTGATCGTAATCGATATTTTGTGGTGTCGTTTGGCGACAGAAACATGCAGATAGAAGTCTCGGGCCACATTCTTACTGACATTTAATTATCTTGATTGTGAATATATTGATATATTTGATATGATATTTGTTTTTTGTGAGTTGAACTCAATCAGAAGCTTATCACCCTCTATAAATTGTTGCAGATAGTGGATAGAATTTAGCTTTAAGCTTTTAGTGATTGAATTTTGCTTAAATATTTGTTTGCTTACTTTAATAAATCTTAACTTAAACAATTTACCCCTCCGGTTGAAATCTTCAATTAACACGACCATCATCGGGCTGTTGACCATTTTATATTTAAAAGGGGCATTCAGTTTTATCAGTTTAAGCTTTTAGGATGCAAGTCCTGTCGACTCCTATGTTTTTATGATGATCAAACTAGTTTGGTGATTTAGACTTGTACACTCTTATTTTAAAATTTAGATTTTTATTTTAAAACTACTAGACTCGTCAACTCCAGTCCTTGCTAGGAGGATCAAACTAGTAGGGTGGGACATTCAGTTTTGTCAGTGTAAACTTTTAGGAGATAAGTCCTATCGACTCCAGTTTTTTTATCAGGATCAAACTAGTTTGGTGATTTGGACTTGTAAACTTTTATTTCAAGATTTGAACATTTATTTTACTAGACTCGTCAACTCCAGCCATTGTTAGGAAGAGGATCAGACTGGTGGGATGAGACTTACAATCCTGCTCTATAGACAAGTCGGCCCGATTCGCCCGCTCAAGATTCTCGAACCTATTATTTGAGCATTAAATATGTTATTTTGGAGCACATGCGGACATTTAATTTATATATTTGAATATCTTAAAGAATTCGGAGGCTTTAAAGGCTTGTGTAACCCTTAAACTATAGCTATGCTTTGCAATTTTGAACAAGAGATTTTGAATTCACGTATCAAAATCCTATCTCTACAAATCTCTTAAAGCATACACAATTTGAGAGAGTACAAACAGAGTCTCAAAATATTTTCTTATATTCCAAATTATTGCATTTGACTTAAAAATATCATGAGGTTTATATAGACTTTAAAGATCTTTAGCTATTTTGAAAATTTATGTTTTTATTTGGAAATTATCATATGCAATGTTACATCTCCTGGCTTTAAGAAATACTGTCTTTTGTTCGCTAGCAAGAGTATTGTGAATCCGATGGTGGATTTTTTTTTAAATCGAACTTAGCTCCTCTATTCGGGTTGGTATTTGAATTATAGTTTAAGTTTAGCCTTATGCATTTTGGTGCTTCAACTTTAAATGAAGCTAAGCCCCCCAAATATATTAGATTATCTTTAAAAGCACCGATACTTAATATTTTGGTTGCTTTAAATATTCAAACTTAAAGAGATTAAATTTGAAATTTTCAAATTTTGGATTAATTATAAACCTTAAGCTAATTATTTTGAAGGTCCAACTTTAGGTTAATTTAACCATTGAAACTTGAATTTAAAAACCTCTCATTGCCTTTTATTTTAAACTTAAATTTTTAGTTTGAAAAGCCTAAAAATTTGTTTTTTATCTTTAAAAGCCCTTAGAGCCTAAAAATTTAAAACTTTATAATTTTGAATGCTTTTAAGCCTATAGAGCCTAAATATTTAAAGGTGCGGGTCCCCGATATTTTAAAACCCCAATAACCTGAATTTTAAAAGCTCAAGTTTTCCCAATCATTTTAAAATTAAATGAGTGATGTTTTATATATATGCCGCTCGCCGTGACTTTTTGGTTGGTATTTCCGAAGTCAGTTCTAAGTCTCCTGGGGCCACGGGTTGGAGCCCGCCTAAGTGCATTTGCCTTGCGGTGCTGGATCGAGTGGTTAGGCACATGAGGATGACTGGGGGCTTGTATCATAGCCTCCGGCCATTTTTTAGAAAAGAAAAAAATATACATATATTAATTTTAAAGTTCAAAATTCCAAATACGTTAAAGCGATTTCAAGTCCAATTCATCCGAAAGTTCGGCAACCTCCCGACATCAACGCCCTTTAGGGGGCACTGGAGAATACCTACCTTCTCATCTATCTTAGAAGAATCATTGGTCAGTATCTTATGACACTGCGATCGGGAGCAAAATTATAATTTTCATCCCTTGGTCTTGAAAGACGTAACGAGGAGCAAAAGAGTATTTAACATGCAATCTCAAAAGATGCAAAGGGTCGTTAGTGTACCTACAAGAAAGGTTAGTTTGCAAACAAAGACCCCCCGGTTTCTTAGAA
>NW_018164739.1:1832661-1839208 GCF_001263595.1 Phalaenopsis equestris | reverse complement strand
CCACCCCCCTCAATTTTAAAATAACTCTCCGGTCAAGTTCACGTTTTTCTCCGCCTAAATAGTACTTTGCTTTCAAATGCCATTATTCGTCGTTGCTTTTTGTCCCTAGGCGCGACTGTCTCTTGAAGAATATGATCACGAGGGCTGAGGGGCTCGAGTGGGCTTCCGGGTGGAGACGAATTAGCAAAGCTTGCTTTCATTCGATGGGTTTCAGTTGCCATGCATAGATAAAGAGAAAGCAAGTAGACTAGCGCGAACAGTCATGAGAGTTTTGCTGGGGGCGGGAGTAGGTTGGATTTTATTTATTTATTTATTTTTATGGTCAATAATCATCTAAATAATTTTATCTTTAGTTTCTCTCTTCAAAGTTCATATATTCAATTGAAGGATTATAAGCACTAATCTTACTTAGAATATCTTACATATAATTAACTTAATAGAATCGCTATCATTAACTCTTTTCATCTAAACAATTTCATCTTTCAATTCTCTATCTATTGTCATCCGTATCTCATTTCTATTATGTATTTTATCAGATATATGATATGTAATCTTCCCCTATATCTTTGGATTATTTTATTCCTGTTTTGTTTTTTGCAAAATGCACTATAGTAAATCTTCTTTTAAGCAAATTGAGCTTATATAATCTTATTTTATCACTTTTTGGCCTTAATTTTAGGTTCCTGGTCTGGTTAATGTTGATTTTGCTGATGTACGTGCAATAATGGCAAATGCTGGTTCATCTTTAATGGGCATTGGAACTGCAACAGGTAATGCAAATGGCTATTTTTATGAAAAATTCTTATTTTGTTTGCTAAATCTAATAGTTTCATAAATATTATATATCGCATGAATCCAGTTTGATACATTCTATTTAACAGTAGCTAATGTAATTCACATGAATTTTTGTATTGCCAACCTGTAATTGTCTTGAATGATATTTTTGTAATGGATTAGCTGAAACCGATCCGATTGAGTCAAATTTTTTGTTACTGGTTCTATTTATATCCTTCAGAAGAGCTATGGAAGCTTTTCTTTCATGGTTCAGAAGGCTAGATTATGTTACAAACTGTCTATCCATTATAAAATTTGAAAGGTTAAATTTGATAGCAATTTCATCTGATCTGCTGCCAACTTTCTTCATCTAGCGAATAATGCTATGTTGCAGGAAAAACCAGAGCAAGAGATGCTGCATTAAATGCCATTCATTCACCATTGTTAGACATAGGCATCGAAAGGGCTACGGGTATCGTATGGAATATAACCGGAGGTTGTGATTTAACATTGTTTGAGGTAAGGAAAGTTCTGCAAGCTATTTCTGCCTTTCTTCTTTGGTTTGAAGTATTTGAATTCTTTGTTTGCCACCCTAAACTCCATACCATACTGAAATGTGCATAAGCAAACTTCATAAAATTTCTTGAATTGAAGAATTAGTAAGCAGAAATTAATTTTGAAGTCGTTATGGATATAGGTAATAATTCAAGGTTTGAATAAACATAAGAGAAAAATATTAGTTAATAAGAAAATTAAGAAAATAGATGAGAAGATCGATGAGAAAAAATATTGATAAATTAAAATTTTCTAGCCGCGTATTCGGGCTGATAAAGTAAAATTTTCTACATTCATGGCCAATTGCGAAGTTAAACCATTACTTTTCTAGCATCAGTGGTAGTTAGCCTTGGTGGTTATCATACTTACAACCTAGCACTTGCAATAGTTCTGTTGATTAAATTACCTTTTTGTCAAGGGAAATTTGTTGTAAAATTTTAATGCACCGCCCATTATTTATAAATTAAAAGATTAATAAGCTCTAGGTTTTTTTTACTGGCTTCCATATGGTAAAGTTTAATATGAAGTTCAGTTCAGATTTTGCTGCTGTTGTTCCCAGTTCTTGAAGCTCTTATTATTGTTTGTTTTATTGTTGAACTGAATATGAAGTTTTGGAATGCTCATCTTCTTAGTTTTCTTGATTTATCAATAATGAAAAAGGTCAAAATGGTTATTGGATTTTTTTTCTGAGACAATGTATGTGTTTGATTTAGTTGATTGTGTTCACATATACTATCCAAAATAGTCTTATGTCGGATTATTCTGGATTAAATTGGAGGAATCAATGGATTATTTTAGCTCAATATTGAAAAGTCAATAGATCAACTGGATACATTGGATAGCCTTGGACTGAAATTCACGCGTTTTAAAATGTGCTCCTGTTACTTCCTTTTGTTTAGTCTCTAAACTGGTTGTCATCAACGAAATAGGAACTATTTTCTTAAAATGTTTAGCATTATGTATCAGTTGGAAACATGTATTGTTCGTACAGATTGATAATTTTCCAACTATTATTTGAACTCAATAGCTAATGTTTATGTTATACATGTCAACTTTGGCCGTGACTGGAATACTTTTCTTAGGTAAATGCTGCAGCAGAAGTAATTTATGATCTTGTTGATCCAAGTGCCAATTTGATATTTGGAGCTGTTATAGACCCTTCAATTAGTGGTCACGTAAGTTTTTCTTCTTTTTCTTCTTTGCCTCTACTTGGATGTCCGGCTTTAATTCAGAGTATTCTGCATTTATAACGGCTAATTTATGGTAATATGGTACTAATTTTTCATTATTTCCATAGCAAGGTTAAAGCTATTCTTTAGTACTGGCAGATTTGCCTGTGTATTTCCTTGGGGGTTTCTAAATTTATTTTATGAAAAGAAAAATAATCGTGTTTAACCTTGTGATTTTTTAGGCACGTTTGCAATTCACATTAAAACACAAAAAAGGCTACTAAATAATATACCAGCATGCCTAGTAGAAAGAACTACAAGCTGGAAATAATTTTGAAGAGTGAAGTGCCAAAATAGTCCGGTAAATGTTTGCATGGGGCCATTTTATTCTTAGAGTTTATAAAAGTGTCAAATTATTCCTTTGACTCTTTAAATTGGTGTTGAACATGTTAAAAAAAATTGAGGATTAAATTAGCATTTTTATACTCTGATACTAAAATGACGTAAAGAGTTGGGGGAGTCTTTTGACGTTTTTCCCTAATTAAAAAAAAAAAAAACTTAAGAACTTAAGAAAAGGCTATATTTTTTTGTGTAAATAAATTAGGTTTAACATTGTTTGCTACCAATGCTAAATTTAAAATGCAAATAAAAATTTTAAGGCTCGCTCTTCATATGTCCCTCTAAAAATATAACTTATCACTCACAAAAATCCAGGTAATGGCACCAAGATTCATGTTTTTATAAACCCCACAAAGTGTAGGTAGGACAAGGCGTGACCATTAATAAAACTTCAAAGTCTGCTTTGAATGTTGAAAACAGAGGAAAGAATCTTGATAGAAACACAGGCGGAGAAAGATTCAAGTCTGGGAGAGGAAACTCTAAGTCGGGGAGAGAAAAAGACTGAGGTGAATGTTTAAATTACGGGAAGAAATGTCACTTCAAGAAAGACTGCAAAGCTCCAAAATTTTGTGGTGAAGGTTAACATAGAAAGCTCTCTACTAATGTCTTCACATATGAAAACCAATGTGACTTCGTTGTTTTGTCACTAGATAATACTAAATCATTGATAGTGGGTTCATGTACCTCTTTTCATGCGTCTCGACAAAGATATATTAAAAAATAACACTCAAAGTGATTTAAGAAAGGTGTATTTGGGAGATAATAAGGCTTGTAGTGTTGTTGGAAATCAGGGTATTTGAGCACTTTCACAGTTGATTTGAGGAAGGTGGCCAGAGGGGTAATGTTGATGGCTCAAATTAAAAATAAAGACACCCATTACCTTGATCAATGAGATATCTGAATCCATTGGTGTAGCTAAATAAAAAAACGATGTATTTCTCTGACATCGCAGATTTGGCCATATGAGTAAAAAATGTATGAAGTCCTTCCTTTCTAAAAACAAACTTCATGTTGTAAAATCTATATAGTTAGATTTTTGTGAAAATTGCATTTATGGTAAGCAAAAGAAGATTAATTTCCCTAAAAGGTCAAAGCTGAAATCCAAAAAATTTGGAGTTAGTGCATACAATTATATGGGGTCCTACTCCAGTAGTCTATTGGAATTTTTTTATACTTTCACTTTTATTGATGATCACACTAGAAAGATATGAGTGTACTTATTAAAACATAAATTTGATGTGTTTGAGGTGTTTAGGAAGTGAAAGGCCAAGATTGAGAATGAGTGAAGCTTGAGATTGAAGTGTCTCGGATCATATAATCGTGGCAAGTATCATGATCAGAGGTTAAAAAATTATTGTGCTTCAAGGGAATCAAACATGAGTTCATTGTTTTATGGACACCACGATAAAATAGTATGTCTGAGCGTATGAATAGAGTCATCACAGAGCATACCAAGAGTATGAGGTTGCATGCAGGCTTGTCAGAATAGTTCTGAGCAGAAGCTGTCAATATTGCAATCTGTTCAATCAGTTATGTTCCGTCAATATCTTTAAATGAAGTCTTACCTGAAGAAGCCCAGGGTGGCAAGGGTAAATCTTTCTCACCTGAGAGTATTTTACGGTTCATCATATGTTCATGTTGATGCAAGATCCAGGAGTAATTTGATTTAAAATTTGTTAGGTGCATTTTCATTGAGTATACAGAAATGAATTTGAGTACAAGTTCTAGGTTTATTAGAATAAAAAATTTATTAGGAGCAATGATGTTACTTTCAATGAAATGTAGATGTATAAGGGCAAAAATAAACTCATGATTGTCCATCAATTATTTATGAAGAATTGTACAAATATGTTGAGATAAAATGAAATTGTGATCAAGAAGATGGAGAAAAAAATGTGCTCAATCTGATGAAGCACAAAAGTTCCCCAGACACATGTTTCTAAAGTCAAGAGGACTTGCAAAATCACGCGATCAATACAGATATATTCTCCTTTATACTTTTTATTACTGACTAATTGTGGTGAACTTGAGTGCTATGAACAGGTCACTCAAGTTGAATATTTAAATGAGTGTGAGTTTGTCATGGATGATGAGATACAGTTATTGTGGTCAAATCAAATAACAAAAAGGTACTACATAGCAAGTAGGTTTACAAACTGAAAGAATAGTGGGATGGTAGCACATGCTACAAAACAAAACTTATTGTGAAGGGGTTTCAACAAAAAGGAGTGGACTGCACTAAGATATTTTCTCATGTAGTGAAGGTGATGACCATCAGAGTTGTGTTGAACTCGGTTGCATAGGAAAATCTTTATCTGGAATAGACGGATGTGAAAATAGTCTTTCTATATGATGACTTAGAAGAGGAATTGTAAATGGTGCAACCGCCGGGATATGAAAGTTCAGGCAAAGGAGACAAGGTCTGTAAATTGAAGAAGAGTTCTTATGGTTTGAAGTAGGCCCCAAGATAGTGGTGAGGGAATTTGACAAGTTTATGTCAAAAAATGGGTAGATGAAGTGCTAATTGCAGGAGCAGATATGAAGAAAATTAGGGGCTTGAATAAGCAATTATCAAGGAAGTTTGAAATAAAGGATTTAGGTCCAACCAATAAGATTCTCGGTGAGAAGCAGCAGGAGTAAGAATGCGGGTATTTTGAAATTATCTCAGGCAGAATATGTTAAGAATGTCTTATATAGGTTCAACATGAGTGAGACAAAACCAGTTTGCACCTTCTTTGATAGCCACTTTAAGCTATCTCAAGAATAATCGCCTAAGTCTAAAGCAGAACAAACATTAATGAAAAAAACCTCTTATTTTTCAGTTGTTGGAAGTTTGATGTATGTGAGGATATGTACAATACCGGATATAGCACATGCAGTGGAAGTGGTGGTACATGAGTAATCCAAACAAACATCGTTGGAAGGCGGTGAGTGAATTTTTAGATACTTGAGAGGAACGATCGATAAGGCACTTTATTTTGAAATTTCAAGAATTAATCTATAGGTATGTGTTGATTCAGATATGATAGGAAATATTAATAATAGAGTATAGCACGTTATATATTCATTTTGAGGAACACATAAATGAATTGGATTTTTCAGGTTGCTGTCGGTCAACTTTTTCTCGATTAGATTTATTTGAAAAAATATGATATATGAAAATAATTTTTGAGATTTAATTTAAATATAAAAGATATATAGTTTGGGTTTTGAAAGCAGTATGTTTTAATTTTTGAAAAATGAGACCAAATGGATCTCATTAGTCTGATAGTTTGCAAAATCGTGTCTGATACCGCAAATACTACACCTTCCCGAGAGATAAGTGTAAACCTCAGCGATAGACCCAATCCTGCAAACTATGAGATTTGTGACATCCGTTTGGTCTGCGAACTTTTTTTATATATGACCGACAAATTCCCCTATTTAATACAAAGATTAAATAGGGTTTATTTTATCTGGGTTCCAAGTTCCCTATAGAGGCAAGCCCCTATAGTTAATTACATCCCAAATGACGGGAGTCACTTGAGAAAACTCTCGATAATGATCAATGGTTCTAGTCTTCAAGATTTCAAGGTTTAGGTTTTCACGGTAGGACGTAGAAGGGCAAATGGGAGTGGCTCAAACATGAACAGTTATTTCAGGAGTCCAAA
>NW_018164739.1:1823689-1826850 GCF_001263595.1 Phalaenopsis equestris | reverse complement strand
GCGGCTGGTGGAAGCAATTGACGGGGAAATTAATAATTTCCAAATGCAGGGGAGGATTAAATGGGAGGTTATTATTACCTGAATTAATTTTAATTAAGATAAAAATTTAAATAATTCATTTGAATTTTGAAATTTGAATTTCAAATTCAGGTAAGCTGGTGTCTAGCCCGTGTTTAGCCTGAGTCCAATCCTGAATCGAACCCGAGTCAAACCTGGGTTGAGCCCGGGCCCATGCACCGTTAAAAAGGTGCATCGATACCTGTGCTAAACGCTCGTGCGCGAAACTATAGAGATATGGGTGTCCTTCCTAACTAAAGTCGATGTTCCGGACGCGTCGGCGCGGTCTGTTTCATCATCCGGGGTCGTCCGGACGAGTTCGCCGACGGGCGAGTCAATTCAAGTCAAAGTCGTGTGTGATGCAGTGAGTGTGTGAAGTGCGTCGTTAGCGAGTAATCGAGTCACAAAGGGTTCACCTAAGGCTGTTTGATCCTATAGGAACTCACTTTCGGGCCCTCTGCATGTTGATCCTTAGCCCTTGCAACTAGAAGTTGAGTGCTTGGAAACACTCATGCGAGTTCTTCACAAAAATGAGTCAAGAAGTGGCTTGAAGTTCTACGGGAGGTGGGCTCCATTACTAGTCCGCTAGGATGGTCAACCAGGAACTCCTAAGGCTAGATTATGGGTTCTCGGAGTAGGAGACTAAGACCTCACAAAAATGAGGTCAACAGTTGCAGAGTTGCACTTCATACTACAAAAGTTGAGTTCATTGCTATCATTAAGGCTTTCAAGGAGATAATTGGCTGCATGGCTTCATGGTAGAACTCAGCAATGTCCAAGGAATTGGAAAGTTCCATAATGATAGTATGAATGCTATTCATCAAGCTAAAAATGTTGCTCTTAACAATTAGCGCTTGGTGTGGCGTCTAAGCACCCGGAAGAACTTCCTCTAGAACCGATCATGAGGAAAAGTGGCACCCAGGTGGGGTGCAGCCGTGCCAAGGTACAGCATTTCCAGTGTTAGAAACAAAGGAAACTAGGTGCTTGTAACCAAAATGTGTATTTTGATCTTTAAAAGATCGTCTTTGTAGCGGGATTTGGGTGTGCTTGTTGTTGGATTTCACGATCTCTTGTGCATAAGAGAGGGGAGGAGTGTTTGAAGTGTTGTTCTTCAGTTTCAAGAGTGTAGAGAGGTTTGAGTGTGGTGTATTTTGTACATTCTTCTCATTTTTTTCATGGTTATTTTCTTGGTGTGCTGTGGCTCTATGTTTTTTTCCCATTCTTAGGTTTTTCCATGTTAAATCTCTGTGTGTTTTGTTTTTTCTGTGTTTTATTATTTTGTTCTTTTGTTCTGAGTTCTGTTCGGATCTCTCGAATCAGTTTTCATAGTTTCCTCACACGAGTTCCATCAAATTCACAATATCAAGCACCAATTTTAAAACCCCATTCAAAATTTGATGTTACTTCAATTACATTCTGCATCAATCTTAAAGTCAGCCTACAACCTGATTTCAATCATAACAATACTGATCTCAGATTTTAGAGGCCTCATCTGTCCATTCCTTTTTTTTCTGTAGGCATAATGGTCTACATAGATCTTGCAAACAAGTTTTCACTTCTTAATCCTTGGGCTGATCATAGGAAAAAAAAAACTCAGTTACGAACATTTCTGTTTGCATGGATATCAAAGATAGTTTCTTTTCCATCCACTATCCGTACCCTCAAAAGTACCAAGCTATGCTTCACCCTAACAATTATACACACTCTGTTCCAAGGAAAGGTAAAATAATTTTGAATCCATTAAAATCATTTCAATTTTTTGAATTATAATTTTGAATTGGAAAACTTTCTTTTTTCTTAAATCGTCTTGAATAGGACTGAGCGTAGTCTTTCTTTCTTAGATTTCCAATTCATTTTACTGACTTGAGTGTTAGAGTCTCATCGTGGGGAAAATTTCCTTAGGGCATGCTTAGTTTTATTTTGATTGTGTTCAGTAGGGATTGCTATGAATGACATACTTCAACTTTCTTCAAAATATCCTCAAAATTAATGATTGGTGTTTAACTTTTAACCATGAAATTCAGCATAGGAACTAATTTGGATAAATTTTCAATAGTCTTGTACTAATGTGAAGAATTTTAATACTCGGGGACTAAATTAGTTATTTGTTAACCATGAAATTCAGCATAGGAACTAATTTGGATAAATGTTCAATAGTCTTGTAGTAATGTGAAGAATTTTAATACTCAGGGACTAAATTAATCATTTGTTAATAGTCGGGGAACTATTTTGATGCTTCAACTTTCTCTAAGATATTCTCGGAGTTAATGATTGATGTTAACTTTAACCATAAACTCAGTCTAGGGAATAATTTTGATTAATTTTTAATAGTCTGATAATAAAGTGGATCACTTTAGAATTCTGGGACTAAATTAGTCGCTTGTTGATAGTCAGGAGACTATTAATCAATTAGATCTTTTATGATTGTGATTTGGGTATCAAATTGTGGAAAAATCACAGGGATCATTTACATTAATGTTTCAATCGCCCAATCTTTAAATATAGGCTATTAACAACGATGATTAGCTTGATTTTTAGAGACAAAAGGCGAAATGAATGTATCCGTGAAAGCTTTCGTGTAGCTTCAGTGGCAGACAAGATCTGATAGAGTTTTCTTAGATGGTTTGGTCACATTAAACGTCGAACATCTGATGATTTGCTTAAGAGAGTACATGTCGTAGATTCGATTTATGTTAAGAAAAGTAGAGGTACACATAAAAAAACTTAGGCATGTTGTATAAAAAATGATCTTAATTTGTTAGAATTAAATGAAAATATAACACTCAACAGGACACAATTAGGGCTGTCAAAATGGCCCGTTGTTCGCGAACAGCTCATGTTCGGCTCTTTAAGAAGCTCGTGTTCGGCTCGTTAATTTCGTTCGATAAGTTAACGAGCCGAACACGAACAAAGATGTGTTCGTTTGTGTTCGGCTCGTTTTGGCTCGAAATAATACTCATCAAGTTTATATATATATATATATATATAATTGACTACAAGACTACAAAGATTTATAATCAATTAAAATATTGATTAAGAAAATAGAATAAAAATTATTAAATTAGATTCAAATGATGTTTTAATATAAATAATAATTTTTAAAT
>NW_018164739.1:1820583-1823607 GCF_001263595.1 Phalaenopsis equestris | reverse complement strand
GGGGTGTGTCTCGCTGTGGCGGCGCCGGTTTACACCCCTAGACACAATGGAGAAAAATGAATAATGTAGCCGACCCCACTTAGTGGGATAAAAGATTGTTGTTGTTATTGTTGTTGTTGTGGCTTGTTTGTTCTCTTTTAGTGGAGTTTGATTAGGAAGTAACTCAGACCTATTCTTTGTTGTAATTGACTCAAACTTAACCTTTAATATAAGCTGATTTTTCTCTCAAAATCTTTTTACTTGTTTCTATTTTCTCTCCAAGCTAAACTCCCTCACACATGTCCCTTGCTACAGTTCATGTGGAAGGAAACCAAAGCTTCCTTACCGTCGTAACACAAACCATTGATCTCCTGCATTTTTAAAGTTGTCGATATTCCCTTTTGCTATTGCTATCTAATTGCTACTACTATTTTTTTTATCGCCGCTCTACGGCTATTGTGGATCATTCCAAGGCCAAATATAAATTAAAGATTGAAGGGTTGCTTTTAAGCTATATTGCATAGATATAGATACGGACACGAGACACTTTATTAATAAAAATATAGGACACATACACGTGTCAGACATAGGGTTGTAAACGAGCCGAGCTTGAGCGAGCTCAGTCTTGGCTTGTGTTCGGCTCATTCGAAATAACTCGTGTTCGAAATCGACTCGTGAACAGTGTGTTTGTGTTCGGTTTGATTTAAATATTCGTGTTCGGCTTGAAATTGACTCGTTAAACTTAAATTGAGAAAAATAGATGTAAAGTGTGAGATTTGAACCTAGATTAAATATATACAAAAGAAGACACTAATCACATTGCCACATGAGGTGTTATGATTTAAACTTAGACATAAATATATATAATATATTATTATTTAAATAATATATGTAATATATTGTTATATAAATAGTTATATAAATTTTTTTTTATTTTCAGCTAAAACGAGCCAAACATGAGTGAACAAAGAGTTGTTCATGTTCAGCTCGTTTATATTCGAGCTTTAAAAATTTGTTCGTGTTTAGCTCGTTTACTTAACGAACGAGCCGAACACGAGCTACTTAACGAGCCTAACATGAGTTGTTTGCTAACAACGAGCTTTTTGGACAGCTCTAGTCAGACACACCATTATAATAAAAATTATTTAAAAATATATAAAAATTAAATAATCAAAATATTAGGAATAATATAAAAGAGAAATTAAAATTTTAATAACATTAACTTTCAAAAACTTTTAGTTAACATTAACTTTTGATTTAATGGATAACTAGCCTGATTTGTTTTACCTTTAAATAAAAAATAAATTAATTTTTTTATTTAATTATAAAATATATATCATATATGTTTTTTAAAACGTTTTTAAAATAATTTTAATTCACTAAAAAAGGGACACAATATGTGCACCTTTTTTTATTTAAATCAGATATGTTGCTATCGTGCCTGAGACATGTCTGTGTGCGTGACACTGCACGACTAATTAATCAACAGTGTCCGTGCATCGTAACTTTTAAAAAGTTGTCCCAAGAAAAAATAGTCAGAATTGTTGTTAGCATCTAATAGAAGATCCAAAATTTAAGAGGGAAGTCTATTTATGATGAGGAATCTAAAATAAGATGTTGATTTATGGATTACATGATGATTTGAGCATTCTTGTACAACTTTATAGAAGGGAAGCATGTTGATGTTTTACCCTAATAAATAATTAAAATATACAAGTTGGCCTTCTCACGATGCTACATCAAGTTCTTTGCCTCCTTCCACAGTGGTTATGCCCTTAAAGAAATTTACTTCAATGTGGTTATGATAAAAGCATTGGATCTTGATCCAATTTGTCATCATTTTCCCCACTATTAGTTTTGAGATCACGATGATAAATCTTATAATTTAAATACTATGTTTGTTGTTATTGTATATTGAGTCTAAATACTTGGTGCTTAATGAATAGCTTTAATTGAAAGTGTTTTCTCATTATTGGAATGGATAATTAATCATAGAGACTTGTGTCTCTAGGCAAACCTCAAACACTAGATCTTAAAATCTCGTGAAATAAAGATGAAATGTCTAAGCAGTGTCTTATCTACTATCTCAGTCGCCATCTAAAAATTTGACTTTAAACTACCCAAAAATCTCACTTTTAGAGTCTATGGCCCGAATTTTTGGAGGTGGCACACTTCTATCTATCAGAGATGTTCATCTTGTCATTTACTTGTTATTAGGTTCATAGTTGTCAGACTTTTCTCTTATGATGAACCGATTGAGTATGTTGAACTTAAGAGACAAGTATATGAGTTACTTGGGAAAGGTCTTCTTGATGAAAGCTTAAGCACATGTTCTTATCTTAACGATACTCAGGAAAGATGACTCTTGGAAAATGTGTATTAACAACAAAACTTTAGACTAGATCACTATCATTTAAAAATTTAATATACCTAATCTTAATGACTTGCTTGATTTGATATCTAAATCCTTAATATTTTTCTAAGATAGGTCTTATAAACGGGCACACATAGTTTAGACTCGGATTTAGTGATCAATGGAAAGAAATTTTTAAGACATCAGATGAACTTTATCATTGATTGGTAATGCCTTTTTGGTTCACTAATGCTCCTAGCATCAGTGTTATTATGTGGATCTTGATCGTGTTAATTAATTGTTCATTCGGAGCTCTCAATTTCATGCATCAAGTTTGATGGCGAGTTTGTTGGAGGGTAAGGGGTCTCCCCCATATTTGGTTTGGGAGAGCCGCCCCCAAATTTTTTTTTCCCCGTATACAGCGCCTTAGCAACGAGCTAGCAGTGTTATAGCACCAAGCAACACTCCAACGCCCAGAAGACAACGTTGCAGCATCAGTCCAAGTTTATAACTCGAGAGCACGATACTTCTGAGCTCGAAAGTCAATGCCCCTATGGAGTGTCGCAACGTCATTATCGCGGAGCCGCGACGTCAATAACCAAATTTGAACAGTTATCTGCTTAAAGTTTCAGTTTAGCCAATCGGAGTTTATTGAATTTTGATTTTCTATTGTGCAAAAGGAGAGAAAGAGT
>NW_018164739.1:1780960-1820231 GCF_001263595.1 Phalaenopsis equestris | reverse complement strand
AAGAGTGTTATTGAGTTTCAAGCTATAGAGAGGCTTGAGTGTAGTATAATTTGTGCAATTATAGTGGTTTTTGTGTGGTATGGATCTGTGATTTTTTTTCTCGTTCTTGGGTTTTTTTACATTAAATCATGTGATTTCTATGATTTTCATATTTTTTGAGCTTCTGTTTAAAATTTTGTTGTGGATCTCTCAAATCTGTTTCTGCGGTTTAATCTCATCACCCAACAATCAGAAAGGAATATGAATTCTGTTATTAAGTTTTTCAATGGTAAGTTATTGCTGTCCATTTTGACTAGATTTTGATCTTCAATTCTAATAAGAGATAACACCTTCACTATCTAGATTTGCCTTGATCGAGTTAAGAGAAAAAAAATATACATTAACCTTAAAAACTCTCTTTACATTTAAAGTAGCAACTTGCTTAGGTTTTATGGTTTCATCAACTAGCAGCCATCCAAAGTTTGAGAAAATTAAGTCTATCATTGCTTTATTAGTATTTGTGTAGTTTTTATTAGTTGTCTACATTCTATAGGTAGATTCATAGAAGAATTTTGCTCCATTATAGTTTCTCTTATTGATCTTCTCAAGGAGAAATTTGTTTGGATGACTAATTCTCAGAAATCCATTGATCAAATCAAGATCCTAATAACATCTCCTATCTTGGAACTCCTTTACTTTTCTGGAATTTGTAAAGTGACCTGTGATATTTTCGGCATGGACATAAGTAATATCCTTACTGAAGACAAATATCACTCATCTTTTTCAGTGAGAGTTGAATAAAGCAAAATAGCGGTAGTCTGGATATGATTGAAGTTTTTGTCATTGTTCAGTCTTTGAGATGATAGAGACATTAGTTGCATTATAGCAAGTTCATTTTAAATATTGTTCATCATGCTCTGAAATTTATTTACCCTGAGGAGAGTTGATTTTACTTATGCAATGGAAGTTATTTTTGACTTAAGTATAATAAGTTTTTAAGAAATTAATCATTCATAAGCAGGGAAAATAGTTGAGGATGATTGAATAACATTTACAATCTCACTTAAACATCTGGTTTTGTCTAATTAATTCCCAAAACAATTCGTTCAAATACCTTATAAATATTGTCAATTCATGTATATAATTTCATGCAATTTGGAAGAATCCTTGTATCAAAAATTACGATTATCATCTTTTCCGATAGCAAACTTGAATATGTTGTGCATTTGATGCATTGGATGCATCTGTAAATCCACTAATTTTGTAAGTTCTTAAAGTCATATAGGTTGCTGATTTATGAAAGGCTCAAGAGAATTGATAGTTTTAACCTGAAATTTTAAGGTTGTTTGGTTTGATGGAATTGGAAAGGATGCAAATACATTTTACTGGCAAAATATCATTATAGGTGTTTGGTTGCTCTATTATTAATAGTCGATTGAATTTACATGGGAAATGTTGAGAAATGCATTTTTTTCTTTTGACAATTGTCCACTAAACCCTAGCGAAAAAAAAGGGAAGATTTTAGTGTTGTTTCACATAAACTCTTTTTGTTCAATCATACATCCCATTGAAAAACTGAAACTATTAAATTTCACTACAAAAATTAGTATGATGTTAAAATAATCTTTGTATTAAGATAAATGATTCATTATTTTATTAGTGTAGGAGCATTCAATACAAATGTGTATTTTTAGGCATTTATCAAAAGGCTTCTGAAGCAATTTGATTTAATTTAATTTCATTTTAAAGTATGCAGAGGTAATTTATTCAGCGAGGTTTATTGAAGTCATTTTTTTCCCCTATCAAGTTTGATTAATATTTATTTCTTTTTAAAAATTTGTCAAAATTCATCAACAAATTGTTCTAAGGTTGTAGATCAGCATTGATTATGCGTTTTAGGTTGGTAACATGTAAAATTAATTAGTCCACCCTCCTTAAGTACTAAGGCCGGATATGTATAATGGTAAGGCGCTCTAATTTCATTCTTCTAGTTTTGCTTAAATTATGAACTTTTATTAAATAATCTGATAATGTTTATACTACTGATTCATCTCTTAACATTTATGCTACTAAATATTGTTAGATTATTTAGTAGAAGTTCATAATTTAACAGCTCTTTTGGCTTTCAAGTAGAAAATATGTTTCAGAAAAAATATATATATTTTTTCATTATGAAATTAAGAATAAATTTATTATTTATGATAAGCATATATATATATATATATATATATATATATGTCAAGTGCAAGCTTTCTTAGGAACCAACATATCAGATACAGAGCTAAAGAATAACCCACTAATCTTCATTCAGGTGAGCATAACGCTTATTGCAACAGGCTTCAAACGCCAGGAAGAAACAGATGGCCGCACTTCCCAGGTATTAAATCAATCCTCTGCACTCTCCGTGCACTTGGCCACTTCATTTTTCTTTACTGTTAAATTATAGGACCGTTTACATACATACCACCAAATTTCTATGTATTTGCATATCTAACACCTAAACTTAGCTTTTTAAAATTTATGCCAGTCATTCATATTACATAAACAATACAGCTATTTTAACTTTTAAAGAGTGAAACACACATTTCCATGCATGGGTAAGGTGGTATGTATGCAAAAGTTGAACTTTGCATGTTAGATATATAAAATACATAAGAATTCATTGCTATGTATGTGTATCTTTCTAAATGATATTATCTTGCAATGGGATCTGCAGGGAACACAGCTGGGCGGTGGTGCTGACCACCGTGGCAACAGTAGGCGCACGAGCTCGTCTCTCGCCGACGGAACCACATTCGAAATTCCAGAGTTTCTACGAAAAAAAGGAAGATCGCGTTATCCTAGAGCTTGATAAATTTGTATGACTAGTTACCAATTTAGTTTTATTCTTTCCTTTATATAGATGATCTCAACCTCACTATAGTTGGTTTTGTGCATATTCTCAGTCCTGTTCCTGTCCCCTTTTAGTCCTTCTGATTTGAACTTAGTTAAAACTGTGAAACCTTCGTTTACGAGTAAGAACTCTAAAATTTTTCATTTTGATGACATGATATACCGTCGCAACGCAACTGAGATCTCACCCACAACCATTTAATGTCTGGAGGTAAAAATTTATTGAGGATTTTATAATTGGTGCAATCCCGGTATTTAGTTGCATTTATGGATTTCGAGAGAGAATTATCAATTAAGAATAATGATGTGTTTTATAGTAATTTTGACTCTAATCTTGTGTTTGTGATGGTTTCTCATGTTGGCTTGATTTTCTGTGTTTTTTATGTTGATTGTTTATCTTTGTAGGGTTCCATGTACATGTTTGTGTTTCCTCTCATTATAACATTTGATAGCTACAACCACATTATGTACTGTGAAGCATTGATGTTGTTGATAGTAGTTGTATTTGTATTGATAAGACCTATTTAAACTAAATTAAATTTTGGTTTAGTGGGTTTATTTATTATTATTATTATTTAATTTTGATTGGTTAGATTTTCTCGGATTTTTTGTCATCTATAGTACTTTATAATAATTTTAACATTTTTATATATTTTTGTTAAAATTATAGATAAAGTAGTATGATACAATGTCTCTGTAAAAGAAATATAAATGAAGATTTGATGGAGTCTGCTAAGCATTCAAAGCATAATATGTATTATAGTTTGAGGTAAGTAATTTTTATGTAGTTAATATTTTCAATTTGTTTCTTAAATTGATTTATTTTTAAATAGTTATTTAAATTAGAAAATGCCACATCAACTGTTATATTTACTTTATTTAGGGTTATACTAAATGTTGCACAATTAATGCTCAAAATCAAGTTTATGACAAATGATTGTAATGAATGCTAAAGATCCGGTCAAATAAATTACATATTTACATTAGTAATTGGAGGAAATTTAATTCTGTAAAATAAATTTATAGACTCAAATAAATTTATTATAATCAGCGTCTCTATATTTCTATAACCTATAATTTTATTTATTTTTCTAATAATCTATTTATTATTTTATGTACATTTTGATGAATTTGTCATGTATGTATTTATTTCATAAAAATGAGGTATTTTGGTTTTGTTCAATGACTTGATTTTTAGAAAATATTAGATTTCACATTACTATATTCTAAAATAAAATTAAAATTTATTAATAAGTATGTTTATCATGCACATACGATTATTTTATTACTTATATTTCACAATGATATTAAATTAATCATTTCTTTCAAACATAAATCATAAATATTTTTGAAAAAAAATCATGTTGAGAACATCTCCAAATTTGATTGAAGATACATATTTCACTAATTATTCTTTTAAGCTATCTTCAATTGTTTTATTAAATTATAAGTTAAATATAAACTTTGAAGATTGAAAGAATTATCAAGCCATAGTACATCCACACCTAAACACCCTCTCATAAAACCAGTGGCAGTGAAGATAAAAAGGTTAGTCAAACTACAAAGATATTCACATAAGAATTTGAGTAGAAATCATTTCAATGGGATAAATGTTTAATCAGGATTACAAGTTGATACAACGACATAAATTCACAACAAATGAAGGAAAAATCAACATTCCAAAACTTTGCAATGGAGTAAAAAAAAATAAATAAAAGAAAAAAAGGGGGTGGAGGCAGGTTGGTTACAAATTCTAACACTTTGAATGTTAGTATGTAGAACTATGAGAAGGGGCTCTAATATCCTGTTCTAGATTCCAAGAGTATACACAAAGAGGCAGGCTGGAGATAAAATCATTCTTCAGAAATTCAATTTCAATTCTGAGAGATCATCCATGGGAATCTGTAAGCCCACTAAATCATGATCCTGCAGCGCATCTTCATCAACATTCAGCCAAGACCCAATGTCCTGACCCTGTCCACCCAGCCCAGCAGCTACATCCAATTCATCAATGATCATTCCACTAAGAGGCAAGCTTGTGAAAATGGAGTCTTCTAAATCTTTAGACAACTCTGAAGAAACATTGTTGGATGGTTTTGATTCAATTCTGCTAATATTGATGCCTCCATTATTAGCAGTGCCAGAAGACGGCCGCCCCGAATTTAATAAGCTTGTTTCAGAAGGCCTGCTGAGACCGGTTCCAGAGGTTGATAATTGGGCAATCTTTTGCTTTGGTTTTGTCTTTGTTTTACGTTCACCTCTGCTGCCGCTTAACGAGGGGCGACCGGCTTTAGCACCTGGGGTTTTTAGTAGTACATCTCTGCTATGATCTTTATCTTTATCAGTTTTCTTCCATTTTGATCCAACAGGAACCATATTATAAGGAGTTGAAACAGCTCTTGAAGCAGCACTTGTGACAACGTCATCAAGTAAAGCCTCTTTTTTCTTCCCTCTATTAGAAAATGGGTCATTTTTGACAAATACTTGATCCGCCATGTTAGAAGGGCCTTGAAATGAAATGAAATGAGCCCTCTCAGACTTGGGTCCATTTCTGTCAACGTTGTTTGATGCCAAACCTGAAGAGAGAGCACTAGAAGCAGTAATTAAAGAGTGATTTTGAAGAGTAATTCAAGTACAAACCAGTAAAAAATGATAATGAAAATAAGAATAAATCATGACCTTATTTGAAAAATCTTAACATTAAAATGATAATATGATTATGTCAAGAGTTTTAGATATATAAGAAAGAGCTAATACCGTCGGAATATCTTGATTCGATACAGTGCTGCAATGCTGAGAACAGCACATCTCGCAGTGGAGGTTCACTAAAGCAGCTCTGACCAGTTTCCTCAAACTTATTATATCTGATTAAAGTTCGTTTTGCAAAGTCTCGGGCGAGTTGCTTTGAAATCTTGCTGACACTGCTTTTATGGCTCGAACCATGGCTTCCTCGACCACCCTGACACGGAGATTAACTCTGATGATTTTAAGCACATAATAGCTCTGATCTTTAATAAAAAAGTAAACATTTTCAAGCTAAAGTTCATATACGGATTTAAAAAAAAAAACTATACAGTAGTATAAATTTAAGGGAAAGGAACACGAAACTAATTCATTGAACTATGTAACACAAATTTTCATGCTAGAAATATATCTCCCCTTTCCACTTTTGGCACACGACTGGCTAATCATATAAGTGGCATCAAGTTTGGTTGGAGGCAGGTGTGGTGATATGGTTCCCTTGAGTCGCTTCAGTTAGAAGGTTTCTGGATACCTACTATCCCACTGGTAAAGGATTTCCTTGTTCCCTGCCTTTAGTCTCGGCTTCTGTTGTGATCGGTTATGAGATTTCCTGACATTCTGCAGTTGCATCTGTCTCAGCTTCCCTGCAATTTGGCTGCCTTGCAGTTTCCTCGGGTTTTGGTTGGATGCCAATTGTTCTAATTTTAATAAAGTGGAAAGGCAATTCTATAGTTGATGATTAATGCATTTACTATAGAAAATAAAATTGTTATGTTTTGTTCTATTTGATGAATGTAAACTAAACAATTCCTCGAAGTTGACGTGGTTCCCTCACGTTACTCTAATTATGGGTTTCCAGGTTCCTAATTATCCCTTTCTTAGGAAATTTCCACATTTCTAGCCTTCAATTTCGACCCTTCACAATTTTTTAGAGAATTTTCTTCAATTATAGCTATGTTTCAAGGTTTGACAATGTTAGATGACTCCAATTTAGCTCCCTTGTGATTTGATCGCTTAGTCTGGTCCTTGCATCCCTTACTTGTGGAGATATGTGATGCAATTACTGCTTTTATGTGAGTCTTCGCAATTTGCTCATTTTGTACAGGTCATTGATTTTTCTTCTAATTATTAAAATGGAAAGGGAGGGTTCAATGATTATAAAAATTAGGCTCTGCACAAAAAGGGTATTTCAGTTTAATTTCAACTTTGTGGATACAATTCCTTCTAGCATTCTCCCAGTTCAATTGAAGAAAGAAAGCTTAAGAGAAGTTAGCTCCTTGAAACGTCATGACTCCAAGTTTAATTTAGTGGTATCTTAACATTTCATATTATATTCTCTAATTTTTAGTATTTGGTTTGATCGGGTAGTTGAATTATTTATCAAATTTATAACAACATATTTTTCGATTACAATATGATCATCAATCAAACGTGTTATTTTCATACTTCTAAATTTCCCTGTACCATTTTTGTAAGACTACTACCGAATTATCAATCGTCAAATCCTTCATATTTTTAATTTTCACGTACAAAAAGGAGTCTAAATTAAAAGTTTGTAAATTGAAAAATTAATTTTGGGTGCATGATTTTGAACATCTTGAAGGAAAACAAGAGAGGAAGAATTCTCTTATTCCTTCAATCTTCAAATTACAACTATCTCACTATATAAAAAGCAAACTCTACGTCAAACATAATTCCTACAATTACAACTTACCAAAGATACAATAAACACACAAGAAAAAAAACTCCAAACAAAAAAATAGAGAATAAAGGAAGATAAATTTATATAGAAAACATAGAATTCCATACTACCCTCAAGTTAGGTCATAGATTGTAGAGATCTAGCTTGGTGTTCAAATCCGTGAAGCTGCTTGGAGGTATAGATTTCTTGAAGACATAAGCAACTTGAATATGAGTCAGAATATAAATTAAGTAAATAACGCCTCCGTTGACCTTCTCAGAGATAAAATATCTATAAATATGAATGTGTTTGGTTCTATCATGCTGTATAGATTTCTTTGCAATATTGACAGCGGCTTGGCTATCACAAAATATTTCTATGGGATTAATCGTGGAGTATCCCAACTCATTTAATACACTTTGAATCCACATTCCTTCAAAAATTACCAAAGCAAAAGTCTGATACTCAAATTTTGCGTTTCTTCTAAAGGCCATAATTGGTTCTTGCTCTTTCATGTAAATAGATTTCCCCAGACATAGAACAATAACTAGAGGTGGATCTTCTGTTTGTAGGTTCTTCTGCTCAGCCAACATCAATATACACCTCTATAACTCAGTTGTCAAATTGCTTAAGAAATAATACTCTTTCAGCAGTTTTCTCAAAAATTCTTAATATTTTGTACAGAATCTCTAAATAACCTTCATTCAGATTGTTCAAGTACTGACTAACTATGTCAACCAGTAAGAGATGTCGGGTTTAATGTGTGATAGACAGATAAGCTTACCCATCAATATATGGTGCTTACCTTTTTCCACTTATGCATTTTTTGACAAGAAAACTACTCCGAAAGAGTCGTCTTCTAATTTCGCCGCATAATAGAATCACAAAATTAGAGAAAAACGGAACAAAATATTTAATAAAGCACAATCAAAACAACCAAAAAACACACAAGAATTTTACGTGGAAAAAACCAGAAAACAAGAAAAAAACACGAAACCACACCACCACAAATTTCACTATGTAATTCAAAAAGTTTTATAAACAACTCACACAAGTTTCTTCTCCACACTCACATGAAGAAACTTACAGGACTTGTACCAACAATATTTCCTCTCTAATCTGATGCAAAAAAAATCACGTTGAATCACCAAAATCCACCTCTTTGACACTCTTTATCTTCACCGGAATGCTTGTCGAAGAAAACAGAAAAAAGAAATAACAAGCTCATCCTTTTCCATGCTCAAATTCGACTTAAAAATCGAAATCCCGTGTACTAAAAATACTAGCAGCTTAGGTGCCCAAAATTGGAGCCTAAGCGCCGAGCGCTCTGTATCGGCGCCAAGAAATGAGTGCTTGGGCGCCAAGCCCAAAAAAGGCGCCAAAGCGTCAGCTCCACTATAGCCAAACCCTTATTGAGCGCTTGAGCGCCCATGACTATCTCTTACTGCTTGGAATGTTTTGGCTCCACACACCGTAATAATCTCCCACTTAAAAGCAGCACCGAGCACAAATCCTCTGTACCTGCATCTGAATCGTCTTCATAGACATGTATCTTGGCGACGTATTGTGGTGTGGCTTAACCCTGGTCTCAACCATTATGAAACTCAACTGAGCCAAGCACAGATTCTGTTTTTCAAAATTCACCACCTTCGTCAACATATCCGCAAGATTTTCAGTTGAATGTATCTTTTCCGGATATAATTGTCCATCTTCTAGAAGAAATCGAATGAAATGATACATGTGTTGAATGTGTTTTGTTGGATGTGTTTCGTCCTTGCATGAAAAGCAGCATTCTTAGCAAGATGAATCACACTCATATTGTTGCTAAAACGTTTTTCAGTCCCCTGCTCCTTGCCAAATTCTACCATGAAGTTCTGTTACCAAATCATCCCCTTGCTAACCTCAGTGATACTAATATATTCGACCTCCGTAGTTGAAAGTGCAACAATCTTCTGTAACTTGGAAACCCAACTCACTTTTGTGTTCTCCCATGTGAAATATACCATGTTGTACTTCTCCTATTATCAACATCTCCTATCAGATCTGAATCTACGAATCCCTGTAAATTAATCTCTGTATTTTCATAACAAAGTGTCTTATTGACCATTCCCCTTAAATACCTGATAATCCACTTTACCGCTTCCTAATGATGCCTACCTGGAATGCTCATGTACATGTTGACTACTCCCACTGCACATGCAATATCTGGTCTGGTATAAATCATCGCATACATCAAACTTCTCAACTATTGAAACATACAGAGTTATCTTCGTTTGTACTTGCTCTGCTTCAGAGTTTGGCGATAGCTCCTTACATAATTTGAAGTGACTATCTAAGGGAGTACAAACTGATTTCGCCTCACTCATGTTGAACCTCTGTAGGATCTTCTCAACGTACTTTGCATGAGACAACTTCAGTGTTTCCACACTTTTGTCTTTACTGATTCTCATCCCGATAATCTTTCTGGTTGAATCTAAATCTTTCATATCCAACTCACTTGATAATTGTTTCTCCAATTCCCTGATTTTCTCCATATCTGCCCTTATAATAAACACGACAAATGCAAAACACTCAAATATTCTTAAATGAGATAGACAAATTTTTGTCACTCCAGACTTCTTCAACTAAGTCTTCCTTCAAAGGTCCTGATGGACTACAATTTATCAGATAAAGTGCAGTGTTAACTGCTTCAACTCAAAACCGTTTTGGTAAGCTTGCAAGCAGTCTTATGCTCCTAGCACGCTCCGTGATTGTTTTGTCCATGCGCTCAGCCACACCATTATGTGGCGGTGTCCTTGGGACCGTGAACTCATGTCTGACCCCTCTGTAGCCCAGAAACTCCTAAACTTTTGATCACGGTACTCACACCCATTATCTGATTCGAGACACTTCAACTTCAAGTCTGTCTCACTTTCTACCAGTCTTCCACTTCTTAAAAACTTCAAACATGTTAGATTTTTGCTTTAAGAAATAAACTCATATTTTCTCGTGTGATCGTCAATGAATGTGACAATAGTGACAGCCTCCAATGGGTTGAACTGGAGTAGAACTCCATATGGCAGTATGTACTAACTCCAGTTTCTTTGATTTCACCACTAACCTGCTCTTAAAAAAAAAATTTTATGTGTGTCATATATACAACCTTCATAGAAATCCAAATCAATTAGTTTCAGACATTGAAACTTACTCTTTGAAATTAAGAACTTCATATTTTTTTCTCGCTCATATGGCCAAGCCTACGATGCCACAGAACTGCATTCACCCTTGCTTCAGTCACATCAATAAAATAAATTATTTCATTGGTCAAATAAATGATATATTCAATTTTGCTCTGATTCATCACTAATGCCCCATTGGTCGCCTTTCACAATCACTTATGAAAGTAGTCACGAGTCCTGACTTTGTCAGCTTGCTCACAGAGAAAAGATTTATCTTCAAACTTGAAACATGTCTCACTTCAGTAAGCTTCCATACTGTTCCATTCGGCAACTTAATATCAACATCAACCCTTTTCAATTATATTGCATATAGTGTTATCTCATAGATAAATCTTCTCTAGATCACTCTAAGTGTGATTTTTAAATATCTTTTTATTGGGGCAAACATGAAAAAAGGTACTTGAATCCACTATCCAAAATTTATGGATAGAGGATTTAGTGCTAACTAGGGATATCAACAGGGAGTCAATTTGGATTTCACCTGTGTTGGCAATGGTAGAAAGGCTACTTCTTTAATAGAATCCACTTATGCATTTTTTGACTAGAAAACTACTCCGAAAGAGTCACATTCTAATTTCACCGCATAATTTAATCACAAAACTAGAGAAAATTGGAACAAAATATTTAATAATGCACAATCAAAACAACCAAAAACACAAAATCACACCACCACAAATTTCACTATGTAATTCAGAAAGTTTTCTAAATAACTCATACAAGTTTCTTCTCCACACTCACACGAAGAAACTTACAGAACTTGCAGCAACAATATTCCCTCCCCGATCTGACAAAAAAAAATCACGCTGAATCACCAAAATTCACCTCTTTCACACTCTTCACTTTCGTCGGAATGCTTGCGAAAGAAAACAGAAGAAAGAAATAGCAAGCTCATCCTTTCCATGCTTGAAATCGGCTTAAAAGTCGAAATCTCATGTATTGACAGCACCAACGTTTAGGTGCCCAAAATTGGCGCCTAAGCGCCAAGCGCTTTGTAATGGTGCCCATAAATGAGCGCTTGGGGGCCGCCCAAAACAGGCGCCTAAGCGTCGGCTCCACTCTAGCCACAACCTTATGGGGAACTTGAGCGCCCATGGTTGTCGCTTACCGCTTGGAAAGCTCCACACACCGTAACGATCTCTCAATTGTAGACAAAGCACCGAGCGCAAGTCCTCTGTACCTGCACCTCCATTTGAATCGTCTTCATAGACACGTATCGTGGTCACGCACTGTGGTGTGGCACACCCCCGGTCTCAACCATCATGAAACTCAATCGAAGCCAAGCCAAATTATGTTCCTCAAAAGACACCACCTTCGTCAACATATCCGCAGGATTTTCAACTGTATGTATATTTTCCAGATATAATTATCCATCTTCTAGAAGAAATCGAATGAAATGATACATGTGTTGAATGTTGTTGGATGTGTTTCGTCCTTGCATGAAAAGCAGCATTCTTAGCAAGATGAATCACGCTCATACTGTCACTGAAAAGTTTTCAATCCTCTGCTCCTTGCCTAATGCTATCATGAAGTTTTGTAACAAAATCATCTCCTTGCTAATCTCAGTGATACTAATACATTCGACCTCCGTAGTTAAAAGTGCAACAATCTTCTACAACTTGAAAACCCAACTCACTTTTGTGTTCCCCAATATGAAGATATACCCCGTCGTACTTCTCCAACTATCCACATCTCCTGTTAGATTTGAATCTACGAATCACTGTAGATTAATCTTTGTATTTCATAACCAAGTTCCTTGTTCGTCATTTCTCTTAAATACCTGAGAATCCACTTTACCGCCTCCCAATGATGCCTACCTGGATTGTCAATATACCTGTTGACTACTCCCAAGCATATGTAATATCTGGTCTGGTACAAATCATCGCATACATCAAACTTCCCAACTGTTGAAGCATACAGAGTTATCTCCGTCCATGCTTGCTCTGCTTCAGAGTTTGGCAATAGCTTCTTAGATAGTTTGAAGTGACTATCTAAGAGAGTACAAACTGGTTTCACCTCACTCATGTTGAAACTCTGTAGGATCTTCTCAACGTACTTTGCCTCAGACAACTTCAATGTTTCTGCACTCCTGCACCTATTGATTCTCATCCTGATAATCTTTCTAGTTGGAGCTATATCATTCATCTCAAACTCATTTGATAATTGTTTCTTCAAGTCTCTGATTTTCTCCACATTTGCCTCTATAATAAGCATGACATATGTAAAACACTCAAATATTCTTTAATGACATAGACATATTTTTGTCACTCCAGACTTCTTCAACTAAGTCTTCCTTCAAAGGTACTGATGGACTACAATTTATCAGATAAACTGTAGTGTTAACTGCTTTAACTCAAAACTGTTTTAGTAAGCCTGCAAGCAGCCTTATGCTCCTAGCACGCTCCGTGATTGTTTTGTCCAAGCGCTCAGCCACACCATTCTGTTGTGGTGTCCTTGGGAACATGAACTCATGCTTGACCCCTCTGTAGCACAGAAACTCTTGAACTTCTGATCACGGTACACACCCCCAGTATTAGATCCGAGACACTTCAACTTCAAGTCTGTCTCACTTTCTATCATAGTCTTCCACTTCTTAAAAGCTTCAAACATGCCAGATTTCTGCTTTAAGAAATAAACTCATATTTTCTCGTGTCATCAACAATGAATGTGACAAAATAGCGAGTCTATAATGGGTTCAACTGGAGTAGGACCCCATATGTCAATATGCACTAACTTCAGTTTCTTTGATTTCACCACTGACCTGCTCTTAGAAAAAGAAATTTTTTCATGTCATATATACAATTTTCATAGAAATCTAGATCAATTGATTTCAAACACTAAAACTTATTTTTTGAAAGTAAAAACTTTATATTTTTCTCGCTCATATGGCCAAGCCTACAATTCCACAAAACTGCATTCACTCTGGTTCCAACCACATCAATGAAATCAATTATTTCATTGGTCAAAAAAATGATACCTTCAATTTTTCTCCGAGTCATCAATTATGCCCCCTTGGTCACCTTTTACAATCACTTGTGAAAGTAGTCATGAGTCCTGACTTTGTCAACTAGCTCACAGAGAAAATATTTCTCTTCCAACATGGATCATGTCTCACTTCAGTAAGCTTCCAGACTGTTTCATTCGACAACTTGATATCAAAATCACCCTTTCCAATTATATTGCCTACATTGTTATCTCCTAGATAAGCCTTCTCTAGATCAATTCTTAAGTGTAGTTTTTAAATATCTTTTACTAGGGCAAGCATGAAAAAAGACACCTGAATCCATTATCCAAGCTTCATGGATAGAGGATTCAGTGTTGACTAGGGATAACACCAGAGAGTCATTTTGGATTTCACTTGTGGAGACATTAGTAGAAATACTACTTTCTTGTCCTCCACCATCAACTTTTCTTGGAGCTTTGCAGTCCTTTTTGAAATGCCCTCATCGCAGTTCCAACATTCTCCTCTGCTTGACAAGGGTCTTCCTTTCTTAAACTTGGATTTGTCTGTCAGTATTTCTACTCAGATTCTTTCCTCTGGTATCAGCATTCAACACAAAACTTGAAGGTTCAACAGTTCGTTGTTTTTCTGCCAACTTCTTTATTTAGCATTAAACCCATGATATCATCAAAGTTCAACTTCGAGATCCCTGAATAATTATTCACCGTAGTTACCAAGTCATCCCAACTTTCTCACAATGAAGATAGTATTACCAGTGCTCTGGCCTCATCATCAAACTTGATCTCCACCGAACACAACTGGCACGTCACAGTATTTAAGTTATTTAGATGTTTTGCCACTGAATTGTCTTATACCATCTTCATGCTGAATAATTTTTTCATCAAAATAACCTTATAGAAAGCAGATTCACCGTAGTTTTCTCATTTACATTGTTGAACGCGACAAATGAGGAAAGTGTCAACCTGACCCAACTCAGTGTCGTTTGATCCAACACTTCTCATTCCCCCATAGGCATAGATTCAAGCTTCTTTGTGATTCTTTGTAGTGGCAAGTACATTTTTCTTTTATCCAACAAATCCTCCTGCATCTTCTAGAATGCGAAGTTCGTCCCATTGAACTTCTCCACTTTGAACATTGCTTCTTTGTCATTGCTCTCACTTGAATAGAACCCCGCTCTGTTACCCGTTTGATAAGGAAACTACTCGAAAGAGTCACCTTCTAATTTATTCGCAAAATAGGATCACAAGATTCAAGAAAATCGGAACAAAAAATTAAAGAAAGTACAACCAAAACAACTAGAAAAGCACACATGAATTTTATGTAAAAAAAAACAAACAATAGAGAAAAATCACAAAGTCACACCACCACAAATTTCAATATGTAATTCATAAAGTTTTATGAAGGAAAAACAAGTTTCTTTTTCACACTCACGCAAAAAAACTTACAAAACTTACACCAACAATGTTCTCTCTCTGATCCGACACAAAAAATCACGTTGAATTTTCAACGCTCCTCACCTTCACCGAGATGTTCGTCGAAGAAATAGCAAGCTCATCCTTTCCACATTCAAAATAGACTTAAAAATTGAGATCCCGTGTACTAATCGCATCGAGTGCTTGGGTGCCCAAATCTGGCACCAAAGCACCGCGCGCTCTATATGGGCGCCTAGGCGCCAATAGACCGACACCTATATGTCAGTCTCTCGAGAAAAAGAGCAATGCCCGCTCTATAGAGGACGCATATGCGCCCAAAGCCAACGCCTAAGCGTCGGCTCCATTGTAATCGCACCTTCATGGGGAGCTTGAGCGTCGCAGGCGCCTAAGCGCTAGCCTTAAATGCTACTTGGAATACTTTAGCTCCACACACTGTGACATTTTTTCACCCTGACTATAACTTTTTTGTTGAAATTCATAGGAGTCTCGATGGGTTTCAATTTAGAATCTATTTCCTTTGGGATATCACAAAATCCATCCTAGACCTGGCCACTTCAATGCCCAAAAAATATCTCAATGCTCCTAGATCCTTAATTTCGAATTTAGTAGTAAGAATCTCCTTAATTATTTTAATATTCTTGTCATCAACTGTCAGGATCATATCATCAACATAGACAACAAGTATCACTTTCTTACCTCATTGTGAATGATTCATGAATAATGCATGATCTGTTTGACATTGGATGCACCCATTAGATTTTATAGTCTTGACAAAAATTATCAAACCAAGCTCTTCGCGATTGTTTGAGAGCATAGAGTAATTTTTTTATTACAAACCTAATGTTTATTTTTGGCATCTTCTTGTCCTAGAGAAATTGTCACACTTCTTCTCGATGTCCATTAAAAAACACATTCTTGATATCAAATTAATGCAGTTACCACTCTTTATTCATTGTCAATGAGAGAAGAACTCTTATAGTATTTTAATTTGGCCACTGAAGTGAATGTCTCTTTATAGTCTATTCCATAAAATTGAGTAAAACCTTTGGCCACCAACCTAACCTTGAACATCTCAATGCTCCCATATGATATATACTTAACATTTAACACCAATTTCCATCCAACTGGTTTTTTATTTAGAGGAAGCTTTGTAATGGTCCATGTGTCATTTAGCTTAAATGCTTGGATCTCTTCTTCAACTGTCCTTTTCATTATGGACTTTAGAATGCTTTCATGAATTGGCTTGGATATCTGCACACTGAAGATTAGATACAAAGGCTTTGTAAGTTGATGATAACTTCTCATAGGCAACATACTCCTGGATAGGATGATTGGTGCCATTTTTTCTGTCTTTTTTGTTGAATTGCACGTCCCTTGCAACCTCAGAGATGGGTGAATTCAGATTTGATTGCGAACAATCCTGCGGTTGCATATTTTCTTTATCATGCTCAGCAGATTTCTTTCTCCTAGCATAGACATAACATTACTTGTTCTTAATCCCCGATTGGAAGTTCACAATAGAAGGAACTTGGAAAGCATAATGGTTAGATGGAAGAAAAACATATTGTGATGACTCTAGATATGGTGTTCAGAGTGGAGTCTCAAGTCTGATATTCACTTAGACTATCCCCCTGAATATCAGATTTGAAATAATATGATTGGTTTTCAAAGAAGGTAACATTTATGGAGTTATAGTATTTTTTGTAATGACAAAACAGTACTTGTACCTATTTTTGTTAGAAGAATACCCAAGAAATATACATTTTGGGTTAAGTTTTATGCAGTTTGATAGATGAATGTGAACAAAAAAAAACATAACCAAATATTTTTAGAGGAAGATTTGATGAGAAGGCTTTGACATGAGAGTATTTATACATCATAATATCAAGAGGGGCTTGGAATCCAAGGACCCTATTTGGCATTCTATTGATGAGGTAGGTTGTTGTGAGCACAACATCTCCCCATAAATTTTTGGGCACATTTTGGGAGAGCATTATAGACCTAGATGCCTCAAGAAGATGTATTCCTCCTTTCAGCTATTCCATTTTGTTGAGATGTTTCAAAACATGAACTCACATGGATGATACCATTTTTTGCAAGGTAGGATCCAAAGATAGAATTGAAGCATTCATTTGCATTATCTGTTTAGAGAATCTGAATTTTGCATTGGAATTGAGTGAAAATCATGTTATGGAAGGATTAAAAAATTTTGTGATTTCAAATTCTTCCATTATAAGGAATATCCAACTAATTGTAGTGTGGTCATCAATAAAGAAAACAAATCATCTAGCTTCGTTGATAGGTTTCAATTTTGATGGTCCCCAAATGTCATTGTGGATGATAGAGAATGGTTATAAAGATTTGTACTGAGACAAATGATAGATATGATGAATATGTTTAGCAATTGACAAGTTTCATATTGATAAACCTCTGTTTTTTTATTAATAAAAATATGAGGATACAACTTTACAACATAATCAAAATTGGGATGATCGAAACGCCAATGCATAACAAAACTTAACTCAATACACTCAAGATCATGGAAAAAAATAGTGAAGAAAGTACTCATATGTTAAGAGAATAACTTTCCTTAAGCAGGTATAGAATTTGATGTAATTCAGCATTGTCAATCACATTCCTCGAATCTACCACTTGAAAGTCAGGAGAACTAAAGTGAAATTTAATAACGCAATTCAGGTCGTGAGTAATCTTGCTGATTTAAAGTAAGTTGCAATCTATTGATGAGCAAATAATGCATGAGAGAGCTGAAAATCTTTGGAGACTTTCACTTCTCATTTCCTAACAATCTTATAGTGAGATCCATTGGCAAGTGTAAAAAATCTTAAATCTGGAGTAGGTGAATTTTTGGTACTTGGTGAGGGTATTACACCTTTTGTTCACATTATTTATGCAATTTGATTGGTCATGTGATTAGAAGCATCTTAATCTATTATCCAAGGTCGAAATCTCTTATTGTTAATGAGATAAGAGGAGGGCATTACACGTTGATATATAATTAAGTTGATAAGCTCCTCAATTGTGCTCGAAAGAAATTTCTTCGATACCACCAATTGTTCGTTAGTGAAGGGACTAGGTTCAGCTGAACGTCAGAAAAGGTCAGCAAGGGCCTAGCGGTCTTGGTCTTTCCTCCCTTGCCCTAGTTTCTAATATGTAGGTTTTCCATATAGTTTCTAAAACTTGTCCTTTGTGTGAAAAGGTTTCTTGCAACGTTTACACAAGGGATGATTCTTCTGTCTTTAGCTCATTATAAGAGTTGTATGAGTGCAAAACAGAACTTTTAAAGTTAGATGAATCCACACTTCCTGCAGTCATGTGTTTCTTCGTATTTTCTTCTCATTGAACTTCAACAATAGCTTCCCTAGTGTTAAGAAGATGCTTCATCCTCATAATTCTTCCTTTGACTTCATCCAAGTTCTTATTTAGAACCAACAAGAATTTGATCTTCTTTTCTCCACTATTGTTTATACATCAATACATCTTGAGGACACTTCCATATATATGTACCATACAAATATAATTGTAACTAGTATATGGATATGGTGTTAAAGTATTTAATAACACTTAACTCTTCATGTTAGAACTCATGTAGTTTTGTCTCAATCTCTAACAATTCTGCAGTGTTTTTTGTACTTGAGCAAGTCTCAGGAGTTGCTTCCTAAATCTCCTGTGTTGTCCTGTAAAGTTTTTGTGGTCATAAAATTGATCGACCAAAACATGACCGTATGATCCTGGATCTTCCATGAACGATGGTGAGGATCAAAGAGCTCAGGAACAGTGACCTCTCTTGTAAGATGTTCCCTTTTTCTTTTCCAGAAAATACATTGAAAGAAGTTATGACTGCTGAGTAAGGCTGTCAAAAAAGCTCATTGTTCACGAACAGTTCGTGTTCGACTCGTCAGAAAGTTCATGTTCGATTCGTTCGATAAGCAAACAAGTCAAACACGAACAATTTTTTTTGTTCGGTTTATAAACGAACCAAACACGAACATTCATTTGTTCGATGGTGTTTGAATCGTTATTGTTCAAAATATAAAATAGTTTATATATATATATATATATATATATATAATTTATCATATTTTAAAAATAATTATATACTCTAAAAATTTATCATATTTTTAAAAAGTAAATCATATAAATTATAATTTGATCTTAAGGTTCGCCTCTTAGGTTATATTAAATCCTATAATTTCATATTTTTCTTCAGGTTCGCCTCTTAGTTTATACTTAAATTTTCTTATGTTTCTTTTAGATTAATTTAGTTTCTTTGACTGAAACCTAATTTTCAAAATTTTTTGGAGTGAAATCTCGCATATTGCCTCTATATCTAATTTTTTTATTGATGAGATATGATATTATGTTTTTATTGTGAGTTGTGTTTCGGCTATTGTGCATTTGTGTTATGATTCATATATGTTTAAGCATTAATTTATACAGGTTTAAGCTTTTGAAAGATTTCAAACAATTTAAACAAATTTGTAAGATTTTGAATAATTCGAACAATTCAAACATTTCAAACATATTCAAACAAATCAAACCGAACACGAACAGTAATTTCACAAACAATTTCGAACACGAGTCTATTTCAAACACACTTAATTTGAAGCCAACCGAACATGGACATGAGCTATGTTCGTTTACACCTCTATCGTTGAGTTTCTGATATCATGAAGGAAAACATAAATGGAAATTCTCATTCCTTAATCTTCAAATTATAACTCCTCTTAATATATAGAGTAAACTCTAAGGCAAATATAATTCTACAATTACAACTTATCAAAGATACAACAAACACATAAGAAAAGAACTACAAATATAATAATAGAAAAATAAATGAGAATAAATTTAAATAGGAAACCCAAAATTCCATATATCTCAACAGCAAAAATCCAAAATCCCGACCAAGGAATAACATTCATCAAATTTTATATGCAAAATCATGTACGAATTTCCTCATAAAGCTGAAAAGATGAAATGGAAAAAAGAATTATGATGGCACTTTACAATTTTAGTCCATGGCTAAGCCAAAATGGGATACAGATACTTCCTGTTATACTTGACAAATCAATGCAAGAACAAGATAGCCAGTAAATTAAATGATGGTGGACTAAGAAACTCCACATCTTGAAAAATAAAAAAAAAATCCAAAAGAAAAAAAAAAAGGTGAAATGTGATACTATTTGGAAAGGGACATCCATCGGCTGAACAATAAATTAAACTTGTAATAATTATGTTGCAAAGTTTTGGAAGCATACAGATCGCAATTAAAACAATATAATTGAAGATTCCGATAAATTCTTATAGCGCACAAGAAAATTCTAGTTAAATTACTGCCTTGATTTTAAGCTGCACTTGGACCTAACAGTACACTGAAGGACTACATCACAGCATAAAACCAAAACAAGATAAAATTGGAAGTGCTTAGGAGATTCTTGATGCCAAGACAATCACAAATAAACCACATTTAATGTGTTGAGTTGTAACTTACAAATTGCTCAAAAGTTTTCATTCCTACAATTACATAAGTTTACTCAATTAGGTAATACCTTCCATGAATATTTAAAAAAATAATAATCTCATGTAGTTGTGCATCAACGGGCTACCCAATGAATGAGGCTTTAGGGGCTGATGTACTCGGCCATCACCCATGGCCCCAAAATAGTAGAAAGACTATTTCTTTAATCAAAACGCATGATTAACAAATCACGATGATGAAAATCTAATCATTTCTTTGGTTCACCCTGAAGGCACTATTTTTCGAAAATTTATCATTTTTCCATGCATTTGACTGACATTCGTTTAAAAAAATATGTTATCTAATAAACACAAGTCTTTAGAAAAAAGAGTGGGGATGATTACCATCAGTCTTTTATAAGCCATTTCGATAAGTTTATGCATGGCAAGCTGCTCGATGTTCCTGTAAGCATAGGTACAGAAAATTTCATTCAAAGATTTTATTCCTAAAGAGCAAAATATAGAAGCAATAGATATATGTATACCTCTCTTGAACTTCTTTCACTCCTTGAAGAGCCTTTTCTAATTTATAAAGCTCGCTTTTTCTCTTCCTCGCCTTCAAGAGATAAATGCAAGCACATCAGTTTAGTACTTTAAAAGACCAACATTAAACTACACGAGATTTATGTCACTGGATCAAACAAGAAGAGAAACCAGATTTCTTCATTGAGCGGATATCTATCTATATGGAGGCGGACGCTCATGACGATGATGGAAACGATGATGATAAATAACAAGAGAGAGTTACTTTATACATGTATATCAAGGTTATTATACATCGTCTAATGATAAAGAGTAAGATGCCTTTTGATTTGGCCATGTTTTAATAATCAAATTAAACTTTTATTTATTACAAAAATTGGCTATACATAATGCTATACATAAGAGAAATACATTACCATGTACAAGTGCTTCAGATGGTATCTTGGACTACAATAAAAGGTCAATGAAAAGTAAAAATGCAAACATGCCACAAACATAATAAATTTCATAAAGTAGGACAGTGAAGAATAGTAGCACCTGTTGTAGGAACTTTATTTTAAGATCAGAAATAACTCTATCAATTTCTTCATCTTCTCCCTCAGCTAAACCAGGCTGTAAAAACCAAAATATGCATAATGTGCAATAATCAAACCTTAAAAGCAATTAAGCTAGAAAAAAAAATCCTGCCGAAAGCAGAAAGTAAATAACAAATTTCATAGAACCAAAATAGAGTAAAATCAAGGCAAACCCACGCTTTAAAGATGTGTGAATATTGTGGCAGCCAAAGGGGTGTACTTAAAATATCGCTCAATCTTTTCATCAAATTTGCATACAAAAATGCAAGCATACAACGGCTATAGATATGTAAATTTGCCATGAGCTTGCTGATATCATCCAAATTGGAAGAAGGAAATCATTGTTAGAACTAAACATATGTTGTTTATCAACATTATATAATACAACAACAACAACAACAAAACCTTTATCCCACTAAGTGGGGTCAGTTAGATAAATCCTTTTTCTCCACGGCATCACATTTAGTGTCATATTTTCATTTAATTCTAATAAATTAAGATCATTTTTTATACAATATGCCCAAGTCATCCTAGGTCTACCTCTGTCTTTCTTAACGTAAGTCGAATCTAAGACATCTACTCTTCTAATCGGATTATCAGATAGTCGACGTTTAATGTGACCAAACCATCTAAGACGACTCTCTCTAATTTTGCCTGTAACTAGAGCTACACCAACCCTATCACGGATATATTCATTTTGCATTTTGTCTCTAACTGTAAAGTCACTCACCCACCAAATCATTCCCTTCTAAGCAACACTTAATTTAGTTTTATGCTTCTCTTTTAGAGGCCACATTCAGCGCCATAGAGCATTGCAGGATTCACCACCATCTTATAAAATTTTTCTTTCAGTCTAAGCGGTACTTTTCTATCACGCAATAGCCTCGAAGCATTTCTCCACTTCAACCAACCAACTTGAATTCTACTAATAACATCCCCATCAATATCATCATCACTTTGAACAATAGACCCAAGATATCTATAGCGTTCACACCTTTTAATGATTTGATCACCCATAGTTACATTTCTATCACTAGAGCTACTACTACTAAAATTACATTCCATGTATTCAATTTTAGTTCTACTCAAACGAAGGCATTTAGACTCCAAGGTAGACCTCCATAATTCAAGTTTTTCCTGTGTTTTTTCTCACGTCTTATCTACGAGAAGGATATCATCATATTTAGAAAATTATATATGATACAAAAAATTGAAAAAAAAAATAAAAATAGCAAAAGTACAAGCATAATAGAAAGAAATTATCAAGGAAAAGGAAGATAGCTAAAAAAACAAAACATTGAGTCATCTTAGCTGAAAAACATTCTACATGAGAATAGACGGGAAAATGGCCATTCACAAAAATTTAAAGCTTAGTGCAACTTCAGTTCACAGTGATTCTACATGGATATTAGCATGCTTCTAATAATCAACATCATAGGCAATTCATACAATGAAACAGTTTTCCAAATACTTTTTCTAACAATGGCCTGTTAACAGTCAAAAGATAAAAAAGAAACAGGGATATATTAATCATCATAAGAGAAAAAAAGTGGAAAAATAAACAGAAAGCATAAATAAGTTTCAAAAAAATATAAGCATCTTCAACCCCCATACCACTAAATCTGGATAAATGCCAATACTGTGCAGCTCCAGCAAGATCCTATCATTCAAAGGCATATGTTCGAACTGACATTCATATGAAGAATTTTTGGATAAACCTGTGCCAGACAACTGTAATGAATTGCAATGGCCGTACTCAGGAGGAGCCCCAGCATCTAAGTGTTCTGAAACACCATTCTCCTGAAACAGATGTCCCCCAGATATGGAGGTTTGGAGAACTGAAGCCATATTGTTGCTGTGGGCTAAAAAACCATTGCAAGATTTAACATCCGCGGCACAACTCTTCTGACTGGTGTAATCCATATCCAACTCAAAATCCAATTTCATGGCAGCTGATTCCAACTCATTTTCAAAATAGCAAGTTGTACCATATGCAGAACAATCACTTGAAATTTGCAGGAACTCTTGTTCGCCACTGCTGTTAAGACTTTCAGTTCCATCCTCCAAAATTAAAGCAGATAGAAGTCTCTGAGAAAGGGGAATAATCCTGTCAAACCAACTTTCTGTTTCTGTCTTTCTAGATGTCACTTTAGCTGGCTTTGGCTCATCCGCTGAGCAAATAGTCTCAATAAAGCTATTCATCCCAAGAAAGGTGGTGTGGTTTGGCTGCTCTACAAAAGCTGATCCACCAAATAAGTTTCCCTGAAAATATAGAAAAATGATGCTTCAAAAAAACTGCACTGAAAGAAAGAAACAAATATTAAAAAAGTTATATTTTTCTACCATCAAATTGTGTTCAGTATCTAGCATACTGGATAAACTTTCATCCAGTTCTTCTGCAAATGTAATCTATACATGGTTTCAAACAAGTTACCAGTCAACATTTCCATATATCAAAACAGCTGCATCATGAAGAAAAGAAAAAAATGTAAAGCAAAAAACAATTACCTGACGTTTCACAAATGTTAAATCCTCTGAGCTAGCAAAACCAAAAACTGCTTCCATCGCCCTCCAAAATGAACTAGAACAATTATTATCTGCAGATTAGGATGAATTCAATAGTGTAAAATAGCTGTAAGTTAAACACAATAGTGTAAAAAACTAAGAGGATACACACAGCTAGAGTTCCGAGTAGCATTTATAGCTGTTAACAATTCTTCACGGTCATCATCTTGTTCACCTATAAACACATATTATTCAATCGAAAAGAAGACGCAAGTTTTAATGATTAGTAAACAATGCCAATATATGATGATTGGAAAAAAATGCTTCAGTCAATTTATAAAATAGGAATAAATAAAGGTAATAATAACCTATCAAATCTGAAGAACCACTGTGCATACTTGGCACTGGACGACCATAAGCCTTTCGATCAGACAACTTCGATGGAGGACGGCCAACCCTACTGCAGTAAAATTCAGCATATTTAAGCAACAAATAAACTCTATCAAAAAATTTGTGTTGGTTCTATAATACACATGTTCAGAACCTTTCACTTCTATCAGAAGTAGGCCTGCCATTTTTTATTGGCTTAATTGTGTCAGCGTTCTCTTGCTTTTCTTTTGTTAATGACAAGCATGCTTTTGACTGATTTGACCCTCGACCACTTCGGCCTTGCCTCCGCACACCATCTCCAATTTCCTCTTTTGGACGAATCTTGTTCTTTTTCGAAGGTAAAGTAAAATCTGACACTTTAAGAGGTAAATTTGGATGTCCATCCTCTCCCTCACCATTGCCACCTCCTTTCTCTCTTTTATTCTCGATAAAACCCGATTCCTCACTCTCTGACAATCCAGCAGGAGAAGGAACATTCTCAAGTCTTAATTTCAACTGATGACTGCCATTCGCAGCCACCCTCGAGTTTAAAGAACTGCCAGAATCCACAGAAGATAGCCTTGTTGGAACATCAGGAGGAACAAAAGCTTCAGAAAAAGCCTGAACATCATCAAAATTTGAGACAGGAGAGACTACATTTGCCCTCCTTGTGCGGGATATCTTTTGGGGCCGTTGACCCACCCATTGAGTAACAGGTGGTGATGATGATCCTGTAGGCAATTGACGCTTTCGATTGACAGGGCTGTTCAAAGTCTGCACTTTGTTCAAACAAGGTGGCTGCTCCCAACCTTCAATGGCACCAGATAAACGTGGATAATTTGGTGCACCGACCAAAATACCAGAACCAGTTCGTGGTGCCCTAGAGGCTTTTCCTTTTATTGGAGGACTTTCACTTTCTGGTTGAGAATCCTCACGGTTATTTAACCTGAAATTCAAGTAAGGAATTCTAGACTAACTGGGTAATGAACTAGAAAAAACTTAAGAAAGAAATTCAATCTAATCGAATCAAGACAAATCAGAGAATTTTCACATTTTTTCTAATATTTGAGTTTATGGCGCAACAGTACTTTCTATATTAGGTAATAATCAGATTTATAGGGTGAACGAATTCTATTAAAGATGGCATTAACATCTAAAACAGCTTACAAGAAGTAACAATTCTCAACTAGCTAAACAGATACTACTTTTATTTCATACCAACTTGAAATAATAAATCTTTGATTAATTTCTAAGAAAGCATATATTCCATCCATAAATTGTTAGGAATACTCAAGTTCTAATAAATAGAAATTAGAAAAGAATCACCAATAATGGCAAAAGTTAAAATAACATAAACCGGTAAATTCAATGGGAAGTATGCTCTAAATACATTACTATGTACAGACTGAAAAGCATAAAATGAGATTCAGACTTAGTAGAACATAGTAAAAAGACCAAAAAAAACATATAGTTATCTTCTACAAAGACAGTGCAGGGTAAAATATATTCAACCACTGCACAATATTATAATGAAGTATAACTTCATATATCTAGCTAATTTAGCTTTCGTAAGACAATAGATCAAGAGACAGAAATACTGAAAAAATTAATGGAAAACAATGAAACAAACACATTAAACAATGCTTACTTGTTGCTTCCCTTAGGCATGATCCTTTCCTTGTCAAGTCCAGTAATGCGATTGCTTCTATCATTAGGAAAAGAGCCATTCTCCGGTTCATTCCTGGGCATCACGCGAGAGCTATTACCACAGATCTGAGAATTGTTCTCAGTCTTACTACTTCCAATTACTCCATTAGCTGATCCACTTCTGCATGAATAGATAAATAATGTAAAAAACACTATTTCAAATTATAGAATTTTAATGTGGTTCAAAGCTCATCTGCCATTCAAGCAAGAAATTATCAATAAGAATTTAAATTGTGCTAAAGAACAAGACAAAAAGAAACAGAAAACTTTTTTAAAAGTATCATAAAAACCATAAAAATCAAGAATTTTTTCTTTGCTCGTCATCCTGACATTTATCTTCAAATGCAAATAAAAAGTAAGCTATTAAACCACAAGGTGAATATATGGATGCAGATACAAAGGTATCGTGTTTGCAACTAGAAGGTAAATTGCAGGGCAAAGCAATCATAAAACCCAGCGAGGAAGAAAAATGGAAGAATTTTTTGGCGTTAATGGTTTTTTATAAAATCTATGAACCACAAACACTGCACTCTTGGACACCATGTCAAACAAATTTTTGGGTATGACAATTGCTTCCTTTAAAAAAAATTAAACATTCATTCGCACCTCTTAAACAGTGATAAACTTGTTGGCATGGCCGCATGAAATAGATTTTTAACCAGAAAAAGGTGCTAAAACTTCTAAAGGTAGATAGATCTGCATGCAAATTATTCACAATATAAAACAAGCTCGTAATTGTCAATTGTGAATAACAGATTATAGCACAAAAATCTTCATGAGCAACAGCATATGCATACCATGCTGTATTTTAGATATAGTACAAATCATAAAAAAATGAGTAATAAATAAAAATCTAAGAAAGTAAGAAAAAATCCTAAAAGCAAATGAAATTGCTTTAACATACAAGGGGCTAACGGAAGTTATTCAAATTGAAAAATCAACCATCATGGCGAAGAAAGCGATTAAATTTGCAAATAAAACTATTGTAATTGCAACAAACATAACATTAGAAAAAAAATGATAAAATTTGGAGCTTATGCTCAAAACATAAGGAATATACCGTTTACAAAACCTATATATATCATACTTACAGTATTAAACCTAAGAATCAGCATCA
This sequence comes from Phalaenopsis equestris, assembly GCF_001263595.1. Taxonomy (NCBI): domain Eukaryota; kingdom Viridiplantae; phylum Streptophyta; class Magnoliopsida; order Asparagales; family Orchidaceae; genus Phalaenopsis; species Phalaenopsis equestris. Next base: position 1,793,036 of record NW_018164739.1, on the reverse strand, counting down.
TTATCATCATAATACACAAAATAATCTCATCTTCATCATTGTTATCTCCTAAATCATAATCTTCTCCATCACCCTTGTCATTTTCATATCCTCAGCTAACCTCAGCTAATATGCATACAGCCTTGATGAAGAATCAATTTCTTTTCCTTAAAAACAATCGTCAATGCTATAAATTCTTTCAAACATAAAACTAATATTTGCAAAGGACTCCAATCAAAACAAACTAAAAAAATCCAGCTCAAAAATTGAACTAAAAACTAGCACAATACGTGGGACTTCTTATAGCACATAGGATACAAAATAGAAATATAGCACGGTATGTGGGACATGTGTTATACAGCATAGGATACAAAACTGAAATAGCTCTTTCTCCATTATATTTTGCCATTCCAACAGAGCATGAGATGCATCTCACCAGGCTATGATCTATAGTATCCACTATAGAAAAGTACGCATACATAGTTATGATAAAAAAAACAAAAAAAAAACAAAAAATTGTGATAATTAAAAGCAATTCATAGCAAACATAAATTTCATAAGCAACATTTTCAACACAAAAGTTGCGTTAAATTCACTTTGCAACAAAATAAGTATACATTTAGCTATTATTACTATTATTATATTTAATTATTCCTTCAAAAATCTTCTTTTTTTCTAGAGAGAGAGGGAGGAATCTAAACCATGAAAATGGAAAATAAACAAGTAATTGCCCAACTGAGAAGTTTTACTCAAGCCCACCTGAATGAAAATTTTATTGTTTTTTCTTTTTCTTCTTGAGATCTACCTTTATGAACATATTTTGATTCTAATGCCCCCAAATAAAATGAAAGCCAATAAGATTCTTTCCAAATTGAGCCATGAAAAACATACTTTATTGCCATCAAGCACATTCAATCAATGTCAATATGTTGTGATCCGGGGTCCAGGGCATGTTGTGTCGAATGGCTGCTGCAATGTTTCTTCATGCCCTTTATGTCTCGTATTCATACTTCATTAGCTAAAGCAGCTCTGATAATAACATAAGATAAATGGTATTTGTTCACCAGATTTAGTTTAAATCATCCCCTTGTAAGAGGAATTTAAAAATATACTAATCACTGAAAGTAGTTCCATTGTTATTTTCTAGTTTCATAATTTTATGAAGAGAATGAAAAAAAGGCTCTTATATAGATATAAACACACACACACACACACACACACACACACACACACACACACAATCCAAAATTATTTTCCAGATTTCTTAGAGGGAGTCGTCTTAGATGGTTAGGTCACATTAAATGCCGACCATCTGATGATCAAGTTAGAAGAGTAGATTTTTTAGATCATCTCTTATGTTAAGAAAGATATAGTTAGACCTAAAAGACTAGGGCATATTGTATAAAAAATGATCTTAATCTAATAGAATTAAATGAAAATATGACACTCAATAAGACACAATGGAGAAAAATGATTCAAGTAGCCGGCCCCACTTAGTGGGATAAAGGGTTGTTGTTGTTGTTTGTTGATGTTTTTCTCCTTATCAAGTCTTTCTGGTGTTATGTATATCTCCATGCTACATAAGCAAGGAAATCGTAACATAGGAAAATGTATATCGCACTCGAAATATTTATTCATCCCTCAATTTTTGTGGAAAAAATCCTTTGAAGGGGCATTAACAAGAAACTGATCCATTAATAATCTAATGTCTCCTAAAGTACAAAATAATTGGGAAAATGTGTATTTAGTCAAAGAAAAATAATCAGAGTATGCATTGAGATGAAACAGCATACATTATTTAGAATTTTCAAGGTACCAAAAAGTAAAAAGCTACAAAATAAAAGAACAGATTATTCATTGGAGTCCATAAGAAACAAAAATCCCATTAAAAACATAGAAAATAGGAATCTCAACATCCTATGTAAATTAACGCTATGGTTTCCCATTCAAAACTAAACATTTGGAAGGACAAGAATCTTCAATTCTATAATCGTTGACTTATTGACAATACTGTTATCAAGGGAAGGTTGGGTGCTCACCAAGGATGAAAGCTAAGTGGGGTAAGACAACATTCCAACGCCTCAAAGACTTCCCAAGTGAGCGCCATCACAAAAGCACTACTTAGACGAGTGCCTCTGTAAAAGCGCTAGGCATCCACCAACCACCAATGTGATGAATCTTTTTTTTTACATGCAAACCCATATTATGAGATCGACTATAAATCTAATGACAGGTAAAAAAAGCATGGGTGATTAAAAAGATGAAATTGATTGTAGAAACAAAAGTAAATTAATATGGTGCTATATAAGTAACCAACTTAAGTTTTCATTTGCCTATTTAAACTTAAGGAAAAATTTTGGACCAATATTGGCACTTTAATTTAGATAATCAAATAGGTAAGGATTTATCATTTTGGAGTTTGAAATGATATAAAATTGAAAATAAACTTTTCTTGCTGCTTTTTAACAATTTATTGTAATGGTTATCACGTCGAAAGCATCCCTTATAATAATAACACATGAAAATTCTTAACATGCCAGCTCATTCAAGCAAGCACCTTTGGCGCATGGAGCCTCAAATATTAGGCAAACATATACCCTTGAGGATGCTTACGGTATACTAACATTTATTGATGATATCAACTGCACCTTATTCCACTTCATTATGTTCCTCCACACAGTCCAATGTCCTAGGAATAAATGATTTCATAAAAGCTAACATCAATTCATCCCTAATTTTTACATTTTTCATATTCACAACAATGATTTGAGACATGTAAATTACAAAAAAATTAGAGACTTATCTGAGCAATTTATTTTAATATCTATATAATATTTATATAATCTTATGAGAGTTTTTAATGGCAAACATGCATAATTAGGGAACAATGATTACATTATTCCAAAAACTAATATATAGACAAAATAGATCAATAAGGTGGCAACAGAGAAATCTTAGTGAGAGTGAGTTCCAGTTGGCAGAAATTAGTAACAAATTGTTTTAACTATGACTATGAAAGGATTACAATTTAGAACATTGTCAAACTTCTCCTTTATAAAACGCCTATCAACGTTAATATGCTTTCAACAATCATGCTACAAGAAAGTATGTGTGATAATATTGGGTAACTTATTAAAACAATAAGAGATTGCTTCCAAGAATATGCAATATTCTAAAATTAATCTCTCATCAACCATAAACCCATAAAATAAGTATATGCATATACTTAAAGGGCCAAATCCTCAGCTTTTCAAATAGAATTCTTTTGCATTTTCCTAAGGTATGATAGTTTAGGATTATACATGGATTGACTCATTATACCAATAGCATAGGCAATATTAGGTCTACTATGTGATAACTAGATAAGTTTCCTCATGTCTCTTACACAATTTTTTCTATGATTATGTTTTCCAGAGCACATCCAAAATAATAATTTAATTCCATTGGGCTCTCAACAAGTTCGCAATCCAACTTGCTCATTTCTTTTAATTGGCATATTGTGTATTTTTGCTTAGTATGATGATTTCATATCGAAAGCATGCAACTATAATGTCGAAGTAATACTTGAGTTTGTCTAATATTTTTTCTTCAAATTTTTAGAGCAAATTTTTCTTTAAATTCTCCATTTTTTAGAGTCATTAACTATCATGATAATATCATCAATATAAACTAATAGTGTGGAGACACCCCCTAAAGTCATATGTTTCACAAACAATGCATAATATCCTTAAATTTTTGTTTATAACATGTTATTATTACTTATACAAACTTTTTGAATTGCACACTTGTAGATCACTTCAACGCATATAATGTATTTTTAGCTTACATTTTATTTTGTATTTGAGCCTAAACCTAGTGGGCCTACCATATATATATTCTTCTTTCATATCACCATATAGGAAGGCATTATTCACATCAAATTGTTTGTATCATTCCATTAATGATAGTTGGTAGAAATAAGAGAACTCTAACAAAGTTTATTTCAACAAAAAAAAGTAAATGTTTCAACATAATCAATCTCATAAATAAGATTATGGTCTTTTGCTATTAGTTTAGCTTTATAAATTTTAAGTGAATCATCAAATTTACATTTTTAAATACACACATCAATTTCGCGTTAGTTACTTCCCATTTGGCAAATTACCAATTATTGTGTTTTGCTTTTTACAACATTATTCAAGTTCACATTATTTAAAATCTCAAATATTATTTCAGGATAGAAATTATATGCAGCTTGGTAAAAAAGAAATGGTGATTCTGAGAATGATTTTAATACGATAAAAGTATGTAAGGTGTGTTTAATGGAAGTTCTTGTATCTTTAATAATACGCTTAATGATCTGCATAGTTACTTCAATAATAAGGATTGATTCAAATGATTGGACAACATATTTTGAGATGCATTTTTTTTAGTAAATTTGTAATGTTGAGTATAAAGAGGTTCTAGCATGGGCTCAATTTGGGTAAGATTTATTGGCTTTGGGATAGAGTTGTTTGTGAAATAAGTGGTAAGCAAAGCAATATCCGAGAACAAATTCATCTGTGAATATAGGTGTGAGTAGTAACAAGGGAGTTTTCCTTTTTATTGAATATGACAAACAAATATATGCACAATTCTTGTGAGGGATATTGAGATTTAAATGAATCAATTCAAACTCAAGCTAGCTTGAGCTAAACTAATTAATCAAGTTTGAGTCTGAGCATGCGCTCAAATCTATAAGTTCAAGTTAGTTCACAATTCAGTTTAATTACTATAAAAGAGCATGATTATGACTCAAGCTGTTATTATAATAAAATGATAATATATGTAAGAAATTTAAAAGAAAATAATAAACTATCAATTCATACAAAAGAATTTAAATATTGAATCAACTTTAAACTTAAAACCCTTGAATACATTTTAAGTGTTTTTTAAAAAAGATGGCTCACAAACATAGAAGCTAAGTTGGACTAACTCAAGCTTAGCTCATTAACTCATCAAATAATATACACAAGCCAATTATCAAGTCGAGTCCTAGTAAGCATGAGTCAACTTTAATCAGTTACACCCCAAGAAGATGGTAGCATTCGTTCCTTCTTTTGTCTGCAAGGGATTACCAATGCAAATATATTTAACTGTTCAAAGATTATGCTTTTCTCTATTTTATAAGTGAATATGAGCAAAGATGATAATTCTAAATATTTTAGAAACAAAATTATTTAAGGTATTGAAATTCAAAAATATTTTTCTTAGAACCTATTTAATCCCTTGAACCCAGAGTATTTTTTGAAACATTCTTTTCTTAAAAAGAATAAGCCATTTGGTAACAAGCGTGTGGCCATTCTATCATTTAGCCTAGTTGAAACACCTACTGTAGATAATTTTTCAGGTGTTCTTAGAAAGTTTGTCGTTTTGTGCCATGTAAAAGACCTAAATTTCTTCTTCCCTTCAGGAAACTGTGAACCAATCGCAACCACTTTAAATGGCTCTTTCAATTCAACAAGTATATCATTACTGTTATCAAACGCAAGACTAGCATTCTATTTGCAATAAAAATTGAACAAAAAATAAATATGGGAATAAAGCAATGAGTGGCGCAACAACTTATGGCAATGCAATGATGAGGCTGTAACAAGGGGGAACTTTCATTGCCATGCAACAATGAATGTTAAAATTATAGAAAATAGAGAGGGAAAAAATGATGCAAAAATAAAAAGGCTAATATTTAAGCTATAAATGAAGAACACAATAATGAAAATCCTAAAAAAAAAAAGAAAAATTCTAAATCTCTGACCATAATAAAGATTAGGGAGAGTATTTGAGTATTTCATTACAATATTTACGTAATACTTAGACAATTCTATGAGAGCTTTTAATAAGAAATATAAAATTAAGAAGTAATAATCATAAAATAATTCCAATATCATATAGATTGATGAGAAGTAGAATATAAATTACAATATAATTACCATAATTCAAAGGTTTTATGTCGGGAGTAGAGATTCAACAAATAAAAGAAAAGGCATTATAAAAGAAAGAAAAAAGGGTAAAACTCTGTTAGTTTGGTACCTAGCAAGTAAAAATTAGTTTGATAATAAATTTAGAAACTGTAATGATTTAATCTCAAAAATGAACCAACAATAAAAAATAGTTGTTTCATTGTTCCCTGGTATTGAAACAAAAATTCAACTAAATCAGTTGACTGGTGTTAGTCTAGTCCACTAAGAACCAATTTGTTTCAATGCAAGTTTCAGGAAATGTTTGGACTTTGTTTGATACCATGACAAAGTTCAAAATTTTGTTTTGAAGGAAGAGAATGAAAGAGAGCTGATATTGTTGAAACTCACATTTCACAAAAGTGAGAAGGAAATTTCAATAATAAGGGCTTGGAAGTGGACCCTAAATTTTTGAAATAACTATTAGTTAAATAAAAGCTTGTAAATTAATTAAAATATAATAATCACAATAATAAATTAGGCTAATAGTATCGGCTAATCAATCATAAATAAACTAATTAAAGCATTAATTAGATTTATCAATGAATTTATGATTAATAAATAAACTTATCAAATAGGATTATGAATAAGAAGAAGAAAAAATACTACATGGCAGCCATTAAATAATCATTAACATATTAAATTAGCTGAGACTAAGATCGCAAGTAAATCATTTATTAATTAATTCTCAAGATAACAAATTAGTCTACTTAATATAAGGATTCATGAACAAAAAATTAGGATCATTAAGGACTAAGTTGATAAGGTAGCTAACAAGTAATTAGCAGAAATAATAAATAATTTCAATTGCATTTACTAATTAACTCAAATTAAAAATTAAAAATTAAAATGTATAAATTAAAGCTAACGAAATAAATCTATTTATGACTAGGATGATAATTAATCTAATTGATCATAGATATTTATTTACTACGTTCACAAGATTAATTACTAATTAATCAATATTTATAAATAGTAGCAAATAAAATAATTAAAAGAATTAGTCTAACTTAGCAGATATTTGTGAATAATTAAAATGTAAAATTAACTTGTTAACTAAGCTAATAAAATATTAATTAATAAATTATTAAATATGAATTTAAATCAATTTTTATGAGGCATGCAATAGTCATAGGAATTGATTTCCAAAGAGAGTTGATGCAAAAAAAACAAACAATACTGACAATCACTTCAATGACTTCCTCAACCCAAAAACAACTGTTTTCAAACACTAATGTTAAAACAAAAAAGATTGATGTTCAAAGATTTAAGAAATGATCAGCAATAGTAGGTCATTAGCAGTCAAAAAAATAAAAATGTGAAGAATTTTTTTTTCTACTATAGTACCAATTATCTCTAAACCGCTTCATTCATGTATGAGAGATTTTCCAACATTTCTCCTAATATTAGCTTGTGCAAATATTGTTTACTATGAAAGTAAACATAAATTAGCCTTACACCTTTTATAGGAAAAAAACTACCTTCAAAAAGTGAAAATAATGTGCAATCAAGGAAGAATGCATTAAACTCTTCAATCAAGAAAAAAAAAGAAGAGAAGAATGTTATTTTGAAGAGAAAGGGACAAGCTACGCAGGGTAGTTGAAATAACTTACTAGTTATGTTTCACAAAAACCTCAATCAGTACTAATGCCATTGCCGTAAGACTAGTAACTTATGGTCTGGTAAGTATTTCAGAAGTTATTAACCAACTCTTGAGGTTAGTGTTTCTTACCTAAATAAATTCAGAACCATGAGTTCCTGTTCCCCCATAAAGAGCAGCGTTTTTATAAATTCCCTATCACATATCTATACACTCCCTATCACATCACTTTTTCATCAACTAGTTCCACCATTATCACTTTCCATACAATAACTTGTGCTTGTGCAGCAAATACCCACATCAGTACAAATAAAGCAAACTCATTTGCATACCTACTTACAGATACAAAAGCACCACTCAAGCTTTTTCTTGTCTATATCCAATAATCGTTATCTTCAATAGGACTCATTCTTAATCAAATTTTGCAATACAGAAGAATCAAAGAAAACACATAACACAAGCTTAAAATTTATCATATGATGGAAAAAAAATTGAATTTTCACATAAAGTTTTCTTGTCAAAATATTAACTTATGTATTTGCACAATGATGGATCATATCAGCAAAGCCAGGTTCATTTCAAGAAATCTCGCAAAATAAAAAATTTTCTAGCTCATGTGCATTTTAATATTGTGTGTTACAATTACAACTCGAATTAAAAAATAAAATAGCAAGCTGCCGCTCAAATAAACTTCAGCTAATTCGGTTTATTACTTCGATCATCCTTTGTGAGATTTCTCCTAATATATTCAATCAATTATCAGTCTTTTGACATCGTGAAAATTTAAAAGGATAGCAATTCACTGTCACCAAATAATACAATCAAATATCAAAAGCTTGAGAAAGGGTAGAGGAACAGCTAGCACACAAAAAAAATGTGATTGGATTAATGTTTGCCATACAAACAAAAACTAAAGTTCAAACTTTACCCAAATAATCAAAAGAAACTGTTTGCTTCTTCAAATAAAACAGCATGCCAAGAATATCTTAACTTGTAATGCAATGAATGTGATAACAAAGAATTGAAATTACCTGAATCCATTGCCATCAGGGGGACGAGAACGGGACTCGGTATTAGACCTCAACTGAATTGTTTGTTTCAGCTCTCTATCCCCATCTGGAATCCTAGTGCCCATTGTACCAACAGAACGCTTTCGTTTAAGTTTCTTCTCCCATCCATCCCCTCCAGTAGGTAGTCCACGTATTCTATCTTCACTGGACATTGGTCCTCCATGGCAGGCCCTAAGCATGGATTTGTCCTTTTCAAAAAACATGTTTTTATCCTTATCCATTGCAGCACCTTGTCTTGCTGGAATAGTACTCCGACCCTCAGACTAAAGCAATTAACATAGAAAATTTTTAAACTATGAAGATGCCTAAGTTTCATTTCATCCCTTAGATGACAAAAGCAAAAGAAAAGCAGCTCCTAGAATAAGTATCTTGAAAAAGAAAGGTAAGGTCGGTACTTTTAGTTTTAACAAAAACTACAATGGTTTTGAGCTCAGCTAAGATAACGCTCAAGAAGTGAATAAAAAAGCAAGCTCTGATATAAAAAAGGCCCATGGTTGGTTTAAAAAGAAGAAAGAAATTCAATATCAAAATTGCTGGTAGAATACGAGCAATTTTATATCCCAGAGGCATACTAGAGAAATCCAAAGGCCTCGAGCTTTGAAGCAAGCCAAACGTGACGCCTAAAATTATAAAAAAAAATACAAACCCGTACTTCCGCCATGGAAGAACGAACACGCCTGTTTGGAATGGCAAGTTTTGTCCTTTCCTCTGGCCTTGCATTGGCAATATCTGAATTACTCTGATGAATTTGGTTTCCCATCTTTAACAAATTTGAACTAGCAGGCTTCTCACTTGTCTGAGCCTCATTACGTAACCGTCTTTTTGTAATAAGGTTACGATATTTATCCAGTTTCAAAATAGATTCTTGCAACAACTTTGCTCTGTCCCTGCTGACCACGATGATAAACTAGATTTACAACATGCTGAAAAAGCTTTTTTTTTCTTTTTATATAATTAACAGTGATTTTCTATACAGAAATATTTTTGTTTACAAGCATGTACCATCCCAGTCAACTAACAAGTATATTGGATTGAAATGATATGGAAAGAAATTAAATATCTATATTACAGAAAATTTTCTTGAAGATAAAAAGGAGCTAATAGAGAATTACCTGGCCCTAGTGGACGTCTCAAGCACATTGGCTTTGAAACGCTTTAGCTCCTCTGATGCTATTGGTGGAAGGGTCTTAGACTGCAAAGAACCAAACGAATGCTCTTCAACTGAGACACCCAGTGCCCTCCTTAGTTCCCCTTGGCGGCTGTACTTAAGATTTAGCTCGCTTGTTGAGAAAGGTTCCAGAGACAAATATTGTGATAAAGGTGGAGTGTCCAGTGATGGAGAGGCATTCCGAGATGCACCCGAAGTTGAAGCCATTAAGCGGTTCTCAAGGCTCTCTCGGAAGCTTCCTGACCTCTCCAAACTTGAACTGGTATAAGTACCCCTCGGCCCACTTGGATAGCCAGCACCAAAGGTCGATCCATCCAGACTGCTGGAAGCCAATTCAGCTCTTGTGCTTCCCACCATTTCACACTCCAGCAATCATGACAGCTGACGTCCAAAATGAACCTCCGTTCTCGCACTTTTCCTATGAGGTTTAGCGAGGTTAAGATGGAATATACACAATTGACTAAATCATACAGCACAACAAATTGAACCCAATGATACCTACACATTGATTAGCCCAAAATACAGACAACAAGAGCGACAGTTCAATAGATTGATATTGAATAACATAGTTAAGGAGGAAACTTCTAGCCAAAAGAGATGGTGCAGGCTTTAAAATGGGTAGGGGCGGCTAAAAGATGGGGCAGGAGAGAGATAGAGAGAGAAAGAGAGAAAAAAAAAAGAGTTAAGGCAGTTAAAAAAAGCAAAAGCAGCTCGATCAGTTCACTTATAAATTTGTCACCAAACGAGTTGTACACCTGACGACGGATTGAACAAAAGGAAGATGAAGAGAAACAAGATCCAACAATCAGAACTAAGATAACGAAAAGAAGATACAAACTAACCAAACAGTGCGCCGTCCAAATGAAATGAGCTCCAAGCCCTCACACGAACCCCGCCATCAAAACAAGCGGTTGCAGGACACAAAGAAGCTGCATAGAAGATTCACAAAAGGAAATTTTACAAGAGATGATGTAAATGATGCTGGAAGAGTCGAGGAAGAAAGGGAGCAGAAACCCTAACTGAAGACAAAGGTTACGAACGGAGCAGAAAACCAAACCCTAGCTCGCCTGCACCATAGGAATACTCCTTAGCTTTGCATCATCAACCGGCATTCTCTGACGAGCTCGGATCAGATCGGAATTCGCCGGCGCGACAGCTGATTTCGTGGAAGCGTAGGACGAACACGAAAAGAAGAAATAAAATATTAATTTCCTCCCAGCCTTAATAGGAACAGTGTCCATGGCTATCTTAGAGGGGTCTTATTGATTAGAAATTCACATGCATCTACATATTTCACATCTAAATATTTCATATTTATGTTTATGACATTTTGTTGGCATAACTATATGCTTGAAAATAAATATTTTACTTTCAACTAGCAATAGGAGTATTTTTTAATGTAATATTAAATATTTAATTATTATATATGTAAACATAAACTTTTAGATTTAAAAATTTTAAATAAATAAAAATTATGAGGTATGTGTGTAAATGCAATTAATTATTATTATTATTATTTAAATTACATTAAATTTATCATTATATCTTGTATGCAAAATTAAGCAAAATACAAATAAGATTTGTAATTTCTATAATTTACATAATAGGTAGTAGCTAATTAAAACATTGCTTTTTTTTAACTCTTTTAGCAAAATACAAATAAGAACTTTTAATGGAACTAAAATAAGTAACACGACTTTTTTTTCTTAAAATGTTTGAGATAGAAAATTTGTCACATCTTTTTGAGTTGTCATGCTCTCCCTTTTTCACATGTTTTTCTCTATTATTTTTGTGGTTCTGGGATGCAAAACTCTACATTCTAAGATTCTATATATGGTGATTACAAAATGTTGGTTAAAATAAAAAATAATTATATAAATTTATAATATATTTAAAAGTTAACAAAACATACCCTTAAAAAAATAGTGAGCTCTTTAAAGATCTTAATCAAATAACTTTAATAATTAAGTCATTTTAATTATATATTGTAGATATTTGATGCAGAAATTTTTAATTTTATAATTTGAAAATCTCTTATAGAATTTTTTTAAGTGTATTTTATGTGGTCATTTATAAATATTTTCCATATAGCATATTCAAATTATTCTTCATAAACTTTAAGTAAGGTTTTAGAGAATTTTCATATACTAGTGGTTGCCACTTTCATGAGTAAATCAATTAGTTTATTTTACTAATATGATTTTGTTAGCTATAAGGTATAAACCTAAGGCAATCTACATATGAAGTGTGACTTGAGTTATATATGATTTGTCTGGTAGGGAAA
>NW_018164739.1:1762548-1776369 GCF_001263595.1 Phalaenopsis equestris | reverse complement strand
CACATTTTGAAGAGACACCAAAACACCTTTTGGAAAATCATAAAAGTGGACTTGGATTGAAAGAAAGAGAGAGTCTCAATTAGCCCCCGACGCCTCTCTCATAGATTAATTATGATGCTTTTGGAGAGAAGAAATGGAGGAGTTGTAGTGTGTTAGTAGAGAATATTGTAAGAGAAAGGAATAACAGAGATTCAAAGGAACTTAGAGAGTTTAGTGGAGAGGAATTTGAGATAAATTTTTATCTTTGTGAGTACATTTGGTTTTAATTTAGACTTCATGTGTATTTACATGATTTCTATTTTTAAACTTAAGTGCGGTTGTATTTTCTTCATGAATTCTGAGTAGTTTTCTTTATCTTTTTCCTTAAAATGATGAGTAATTAAGTTTTGGATGGAAGTTGTGTGAAGGATTAATTTTAAATGTTGGAATAAGTTGTGATGATTTTACACATTGTATTTTATTTACTTCTTGATTTGATCAATTAAGATGTTAATATTTATTGTGAGAACATGTAAGATTCGAGATGGTATTGTCTTAGCCAACTAATGGTAAAAATCACATGAGATTGTATGGATGAGAATGTAATTCATAAGGTTAAGTGCAAATAAATAGGAAAATAATCTTTAAAGGATGTAGAGTTAGAGGACTTTAGAATGACAGGTTAAATCCCCCAATTTGATTTAGTGTTTTAGGTCTTGATACAAGATGTTAGCCTCGAGGTGGAGGGAGAAGAGGGAACTCTAGAGTGAGAGCTAGTATCTTCCTTACCTAGCTCTTCTTCAAGACTATTCAAACTTTAAATTAGCCAATGCAGTTTATATCTCTAGTAAGGGAAAATAATAATATTTCTCCTATTTGAAACAACACAATTTGAATACTTTCACAATAGAATTCCTATACACATTCTTGTTTCATGATAAGGAAAAAAATATTTTATTTATATTGCGTTCATCTTACAAAGATTTAGTTAAATTTAGTTGTTTACTTTATTTTTAATTATAAAAAATTACCAAAAAGAATTGAACTTTCATTCTTATTATAGCATCTATAGTTTAAGTAAGAATATTTTGCAAAGTAGAATTTGTTATATAATTTCTTATTACTTAGAAGATTAAAATTCTCCCCGTGGGTTTGATATTCGAGGCTTAATCAAAAAGTTCTATATTACTTGATAATGGTACATATATTTGCATATTATCTCAATATTGAAATATAATAGTTGTACTCTTATTTGCTTCAGAGTAAGTTTTTGGTGTCGTTGTAAAGTAAAAAATATAAATAAGGAAAATTGAGAATATAACCACACATACTTCGTAGTATTGTCATAAAAGATTGGGATCAGTGATTTGTTACTGGTTTTGATGCTTTATCGAGTGTTGCCCACGAGGATGTCATGATGGGCAATACCAACTATCACATCATGACTAGTACGTGTATATTGTGTTAAGGTTCCAAAGGGTCTAATAGGTGTCACTCGTGTTTTTCATCTTAGAACGGATTTAAAAATATATATAAAAATATATATTTTTACCCATATGCATCATATTTCAAAACCCTATTTTGAAATTATTTGCATCCTTAGCCTACATAAGGTTGACTTTTTAAAAGGGTTTTTAATACAAAACTTACATTTAGTGATACTTCTTAAAATCCTTGGATCCTTAGGATGGGGTCGGAGACGCCGACCCCATCAAAACATACAACAGTCGTTTACCCACACTTGTGCACACACTTGGATGTTATGACCATGACACTACACTATAGATGGTGTGCTAGGCTAGGACTAGGGTGCTTAGGTAGTTTTTTTTTATGTCTGGTTATTGTTCTCTGTTGGATTGTGACATAGCCAAGCATACTTTTTGTTTCTTGCTTTTACGTGTTTACTGAGTGCGAGACACTAGCATGTTAGGGGCAGTTTTCTTGCAGGAAGTCATGTCCAACAAGGAAGAGTAGTAATAAGTTAAACTAATGCATTTTCTACAGATATTTGCTTAGCGCTAATTCCACCGGGCACGGTTCATTACGTTGCATGCAAATAGCTTGTTGCTAAGCTGATTTTCATGTAGGTTGAGCCTTTTTTAGACTTTGTTATGTACTTTTTAGAGTCCATGGACTCGAGTTTGTATCAAAAATAAGGTATGTGTTTTCGTTCCTTTCACTTTTTATTTTAAAATGAGTTGTCAGTTTGTCCATCATTATATGCGTCCATTTTTCGAATAAGTCTTTCTTCTAAATCATCTGAATGATCAAAAAAATAGAGTAACCCAAAAAACAGAACATGCAACAAAGACGACGAATAAGATAAATAACGTGGAAAGTCTACATATAAAAAATCTTCCGACACACCTCTATTATCATAAATTTTCTAGCAAGCAACTATAATCATATTCGAGTAGTGTATCATTTTACTAATAATGATTTGGTCTTATTAAATAAATTAACAGTGCACTAAAAATATCTATTAGAAACTCCATTATTCATTTTTACATCGACATTTGTGTTCAGAATTCAGATATATCAGAAAGAAAAAATCATTAATATCAATTTAATAGGACCGAAGGCCGAAAAACATTTAGAAATTTTTATAGGTATGCCATTAAACGATCCCTGTCAACACTCATTTCCATTGTTAATCTCACATAATTAATCAACAAACAAGAAAGACGATTATCAGATTAATGGTAGTAGTAATAAGGGGCATTGACATGCATACCAGCAAATACCTATGTATTTACATATCTAACATCTAAACTAAACTTTTTCCATTAATGGCCCAAAACTCTCGTATCACATAAAAAATATCACTATTTTGACTTATAAAATGTGAAATACATCACTTCATACACAGTTATGGAGACGCACGTAAAAATTAAAATTTAGACGTTAGATATGTAAATGCATAGGAATTGAGTGATATGCATGTAAATCTTAATGATAATTTTTATTAGATTTAATTTGAGATAAGGGCAATATAAATTTCGATCACTTCATCATATACCACACTCATTTTCATACAAATCCATCAATTTAAACCCCATATTTTATTCAAAAGTTAAATTACATATTCTGATACACACACACTACATATGAAATCATACTACTTCCTCCTCTTATCTCATACTGATAAGTTGATATATCAAGGCAATACAGCTTACTTAAATGCTTCTAATCTCCTAAGAGAAGTTTCCTTACAATGACATCTGCCATTCCATCAGCCAGAGGGAACAAATGTCCTGCATGAGTCAGTTCATGATATTTAACCCAAGGAAGCTTTTGGCTAACATACCTAGACAGACTAACAGGCACAATGAAATCTTCAGTTCCATGCCACAGATGAACACTGCCTTCCTTGCCAGGAAATGGGTTTTCAATATCCATTGGATCGAACTCCCAGTCTCCGAAACCAACGATCATGTCACGAATCAGCGACTCGTATTCTCCCTGCTGCCTTATCTGTGCCTATCAACAATTACATTATTTGTTAGGAAGATTTACATACATACATACATACATATCACTAAGGGTCCGTTTGGGGCAGCTTATTTGGTGCGCTGGCGTTTTGAAAACGCACCTGACCTATTTGGGTAAACTGCGTTTTGGCAGCATGAGTTTTGAAAACGCTAAAAGCAGCGTTTTCACAGATAGGTGCGGTGGTAGTTTTCTAACAACGATCTGACTTTTCCAAAAAAATAAAAATTTGTAATAGCCACCGCACCTAGCTTATTAGCAGATTATTCAATAAGCTGCTGTTGCCCCTAATTTCATACGTGTTTACAAATCTGGCGCATAAACTTCAATCTTTACATACGTGTCATCTTATATATGCATAAGAAGGTGCGTTTCAAATTTTGAAAGTTAAAAAAGTGTTGCTTGTGATGTTGGATATATGAATAGATAAGAATTTGGTGATATATAAAAGCTGCAATTTGTTATAATCTATATTACTATTAGAAAATTTAATGAAGATATGAAGTTGATATTGAATATTAGTTTTGCTTTTTTTGTAGTTTTACTATTAAAACTAACAGAGTATTAACGAAAACATCATTTTCAGGATTATAAAGCTATAAAGGTGTCTACAGGAAGAAAAAACATTATGCGCGATGAAATCTGTACGTGCAGATGGGGAAACTAAGAAGGCACTCGCGGAGTACTCGGATGGTACTCAGAGGATACTCGAGGATTCTCCCCTAATCTGTATAAAAAACATAATTTTTTATTTTATAGGGTCGTGTTGCATGACGCTAATATTTATTAGGGTTCTCCCCTAATATTTATACTCAATGACATCCTTCAACACGGCGAAAAGTTGACTTAAAGATTCGTCCAAAATAAAGCCAACATCTAACATAATTTTTTATTCAACAGCAATGAATATAAAATGGGTTGAAACTCATAAATATTTGTTTTGCTGATAGACAGTTACATTCCACAAATTAGAATATCATCTCAGCCACTAGGCCACTAGATAGAATATCATCTCAACTACTAGAGATTATAAAACTCAATAGTACAGTACTTGATTGGCTTCTGTTGAAGGATGTCGTTGGCTATAAAATCTTCACTATAATAATAAATTGGGGCATTTACATACACACCCCCATTTTTTATGTATTTAGATATCTAAGACCTAAACTCTTATTATTATATTTTTACCACCAAACCTTTCTTATCACATCAAACTAGCCATCATTTTAACTTTTATCTTTTCATGCATTTGAAAGGTGGCCGTATACGTAGAAATTGAAATTTATGTGTTGGATATGTAATACATAAGAATAGAGTGATATGCATGTAAATCTTCCTAAATCATAGAGGAAATTTCTCTTTTGGAAGGATTGAGAAGCATACCACATAATGAGTTCTAGCTTCAAATCTTCCAAGGATCTGTAAGTCCGGTGGAGAGAAAATTATAGGGTCGTGTTGTATGACGCTCGATGAAGGAAACCATTTCTGAGTGTTCCACCAATACGCAAGCCAAGGAGCGTAATGAGCCACTCGGAGCGCCAATTTGTCTCGCAAGGCCTGTTGATTGTAAGCTTTCGTGGATAAATTGAGGGGAAATCCAGACCACCAGTAGTTAGAAACTGGAGCAACAACAGCCGCTCCTGCAAGCCTGACACAAGTAAAAAAAAGGAAGATTTACATACATACCTCTCAATATCATATGTATTTAAACATATCGAACACCTAAATTTTAATTTTTACATACACACCATACCACCTTATGTATGCAACCACAGATATGCAAAAGGTGTATTTTACTTTTTTAAAGTTGAAATGATATTTTTGATGTGATGTGAAATATACGAGTGATATAAATATAAAAAAGCAAAGCTTAGATGTTGGATATGTGAATACATAAGACTTTTACTGACCTTTAAAAAAGCGAAATATATCTTTTCATGCCCATGTCTTAATCAATTTTTTTACTATTAGATATGTAATAATACAAAGGAATTGTGTGGTATATATGCAAATTTTCATTTAAATCCTTATGAGTAAGTTTAGAGTTGTCATTGAAAAGTCATTCATTCAAAAACGAGGAGTAAAAGGCAAAGTCAACTAGTCCTAGTTTTCATGCTCAGCAGTGGCATTTCAGCAATCTAGAAAATCTTGTCAACGCGTTGAACAATTCAAGTTATGCATGCCTCCCCTCTGCTGGCCTGCAAATATTTGTATTGCATATTTGCTGTTGATTGCATGAGATATGTAATAAAATAAAAGTAGAGAGCCAACTGACTATACTAGGTTTGTGCAATCGATTAATTATTTAGTCAAATCTAATGAAAGTAAAATTTAAAATAAAAAATTTATGAAAACCGAACTGATCAAGCTTTTGCTAAAACGATCCAAACCGAACCAAAATATAGTTCAATTTAATCAATTTGTTTTGGAGCAAACTGAAATTTAGTATTTGGCCTAAAATAATTAAAATTTAAGAGCTTTTACATACAGCACAAAAAACTTTCTTAATTACTTATTTCACATCAAAATTTTCATAATTACAAACAGCATATGAAAAGTAGCACTCATCATCATCTTTTCATAGTCAAATCTATCTTTACATCCATAGGTAAAGTACTCTGTAAAAATGAAACTTTGGATGTAAGATAGGTAAATCCATAATATGTAATTTTCACTAAAACTTATGTTTCTATTTCAAAATTTAAGACTTCATTTATCTTTCTTATCTCATCACCATCTCTTTAAAATTAAAAAAAATTCAAATTAAACTAAAATAAACATGTCGTATGCTCAATTTCTTTTCTTCCAAATGAAATTAATTTCCCAATCTGAATATTATTTGGTTTATTTTTTTTGTTTCGTTGCTTCAATGAATCTAAAACATGACCGGAAACTAAATATTAAAAATTTTAAAAGTAAAACCAAGTTATTTTAAAACTGAACTGAATCAACCTAATGAGCCTGATTGGATTAGATTTTTCGGTTTTGATCAAATAATGCACCTCTAATGTATGTGCAGATTTGATTGTATTGTGGTTATATTTACTGTAATACTACCAATCAAGATGTATATTATCCGCATATAATCTTCTGCCTAATCATACCTGTGAGGAATGTATTTCAGACATGTCCAAGCAATTTCCCCTCCAATAGAGAACCCCATAACATGGAACTGAGAGCCAAGCCCAATCTGATCGGCAAGTTCTTCAATATCAAGCGCTGTACTTTTAACCGTCTTCTTTGGATCAGGATCACTTTCCCCGTATCCAGCTCTGTCAAAAGAAAGTAAATAGATCCCTAATTCCTCCATAAGTTCCTGAGACACAGGAAACACATCATATCTGCAAGAATCAAAGCCATGGATGAAGACAATCTTAAATTCCGCCTTCTCCTTCGGAATCCCTAATTCCAGGTACGCTAAATGCCTGCCATCCCTGAGCTTAATTCTGGGAGATGTAACAGGAGGACCGTTTGATGATCCACAAATCTTAGGAGGTGGAGGTTGGATTGCTTGGTAAAGCAATGCGACTAAACCCAGCAAGAGAATCCCTGGGAGCTTTGAAAACACACCTGAAATTCAACTTCTACGTATTTAATGTCCAAATAAAGCTGATTTAATCAACTTAGAGCACCAAAAAAAAAAAAAAACTCCTTTTTCTCATTTTTATCTATTTTAGATTTTATCTATTTTAGAAGAAACTGAAGGACAGAAAGTGAGCGAAAGAGTTAAGAGTGGTAGAAGGTGAAAACAGACAACAAACAGGATTTAGTTAGTATTCAATATAGAATTCTAACAATTTAATATCCAAATAAAGCTGATTTAATCATATTAGAGCACAAGAAAAAACTCAACTTTTTCTATTTTAGAGGAAACTGAAGAACCAAAAGTGAGCAAAAGAGTTGAGAGTGGTAGATGCTGAAAACAGACAACAAAACAAGATATAGTATTCAATATAGACTTCTGGCCATTTAATGTCTAAATAAAGCTGATTAAATCAAATTAGAGCACCAAAAAAACTCAACTTTGTCTATTTTAGAAGAAACTGAAGAACAGAAAGTGAGCAAAAGAGTTGAGAGTGGAAGAAGGACATGAAGTGAGCAAAAGAGTTAAAGAGTGGTAGAAGCTGAAAACAGAAAACAAACAGGATTTAGTATTCAATATAGACTTCTAACCATTTAATGTCGAAATAAAGCTGATTTTATCAAATTAGAGCACAAAAAAAAACTCAACTTTATCTATTTTAGAAGAAACTGAAGAACAGAAAGTGAGCAAAGGAGTTAAGAGGAGTGGTAGAAGGTGAAAACAGACAGCAAACAGGATTTGGTTATTCATTTGAATGGATTTCGAGGAGGGATAGAGATTTTCACCCGAGGAAGATGATGCTGCCGAGATTTTTCTATTGGAGGCTGCCATTGTTCTCGGGCGTTGTGCTTGTCGTTCATACATTCAAGAAAGATTCATTATATAATAGAAGGGAAGATTGAAAAACAGAAAATATTATTCATTCTAGAAGAAATAAGGAAAGTATCAAGAAAGTCTTTTGGGATTCAACTCAAAATGTAAGGATTTAGTCATTACCAATGGCAACTTTAGAAAGCCTCCACAAAAGAATGGGCTGTAAGAGGACGGCTTTGATTGTAAAGGACAAAAAATAACAGCTAGCTCGTTCCACCTAACACCACGTCCTGATATATGCAGATGCTTGGGGGAAAATGTCATAAGAAAATTTTGACATAAAAATATATTATAAACAATAAGATGTTGATTCAAATAATATGTTAATTTTCTTAAAAATTACAAGATAATTAAATTTTGTCTCATTAAGGATTATAATTTTGACTTTTATCTTACAAAAGAAAGATGTGTTAAGGTTTTGATAAAAATATTATATTTTCTTAAAAAAATAATACCTAATAATTCATAAAAAAAATTTGACATAAGAGGTGTTGATTCAAATAATATGTTAATTTCTTTAAAAACTACAAGATAATTAATTTTTTTCTTATTAAAGATTATAATTTTGACTTTTATCTTATAATAGAAGATAAGTCAAGGTTTTAATAAAAATATTATATTTTCTTAAAAAAAAATACCTATAATTCATAAGAAAATTTTGAGAAAAGAATATATTATAAATAATAAGATGTTGATTCAAATAATATGTTAATTTATTTAAAAACAACAAGATAATTAAATTTTATCTTATGAAAGATTATAATTTGGCATTTTTCTTATATAAGAAAAAGATACGTTAAGACTTTAATAAAAATATTATATTTTCTTACAAAATAATACATGAATTTAGGGTATAATAAGTTGATGATCATGTTTATGTCAATCATGCAAATATACGTGCAATCAAATAATATTGGCATATTTGAGTCAGAGTTATTGATCTCATAATGAATGTGTTATTTCTTAAATTAGCTTAATTACAACTCTGCTAATCCTTAGTTCAAATCAAAAGCTTTTGATTTTTGAAAAGGATTTCTAAAAATCCTAAATTTTAAATTGAAAACTAAAGGTAACTGTTTTACTAATGATATAAACTCATCTTTGACTCGTTTATGCAAATTCTATGTTCCCACACTAGATTCTTGCTAAATTAATTAACAATCAAGGACCAATTACTTCTTAATTTATTATGATACATAACAAACATTGGAATCTCATATTTTGGCCAAGTTCCCTTAATCCTATAAAAATTCTTAGGATTCTTTATTATCCTAAATGATTGCAAACATTTAATCGTGAAATTCCTATTATCCTAAGTGTTTGTGTTTTAACCTATTTTTATTTCTTTCTATTCTTCTTCCGATTCTTCCGATAGTCCTAAATTACAACACGTGTTAACAAATCAATTGATCGGTTTGAAGTGTAAATGGTGAATGAAATGTTAGAACAACAACTTCTAAGTATAAAATGCTCAATAGTCTAATATGGATTTACTAAACACTTTTAAACCAATTCAAAGAAGAAAATGTTTAATTCCTACTCATGTGTAAAAGAGAACATGGACTCCATTAAAATTAAAGCAAAGTTTATAGATAATGGGACATAGGTCCTAAAAAACCCAAAATACTTTCATTCATGAATGTTGGGCAAAGAGTGAATCATCATAATATGATAGATAGCTCACTCGTTGACAAAAGATTCTTCGGGTTGTTCGTGGAGTATGTCATGGTAAAAACTTCGACCTCTTGATGAAGAGTCTCAAAGGCTCTTATGAGGCGACTGACAATGTTGGGGCAAGAGTTAGGCTAATGCCTTCTTTTATTTTAATAAATTTTGGTATTTGGCTTGGACAGCCTCCGTTCGGTTGGCTTCAAGTTTCTGACCCGAATGATTTGTACTGGATCGTTCAAGTCATTTGATCTTCCAGTGATGAGACTTTTGGTCTTCTATGGGTCATTCCTGGTAGTACTTTCATTTCTCTTAGTTCATTGGATCTCCTCGAGATTTATGTTGACGCAATTCTAATGTACAATTAGATAGATTAATTTTATTTTTTAACCGGATTTTTTGTAATGTTAATCACATTATTTATTTAGATCTAGGGTTTAAGCTTCATATAAGTGCAATCACATTAGTCAACTATCTCTCCTACTTGTAAGGGAGCACTTTGTATTAAAAATTTTTACTTAAGTATTATTTTAAATTTACACTTAATACTTTGAGTTTAAATTGAATTAATGGTGACACTTTGGGAGGATGAAAATATACTCAACTAAGATTTCATAGTTTCAACATCCAAAAGATGTCAATAATTTTATTCTGCCAACATTAAAGTGCCAAAGACTATAAATTTAAGAGAATTTGATTGGCAATCTTAACAATCTCCTCCCAAAATCTCGCAAGTTTACCAAGGTGAATATAAGGAAATATTAGTTGGTTTTTTCTTTTATTTTTCTAGATTTTGGTTGCTTTAATGAACTTTGTTTGCATGGGAGCTGCTCAAAGATTTGAGTTAGAACTTAAATCCATTGGAAGACCCAAATTTAAGATGGGGATTATATAAATTAGAAAGCCCAAATTTAATTAGAATGGGGCTCATGAATCTTTTTGTGAGTTGTTTGAGATTTTAACGAGCTTCATGACTTTGGATCAACCCCAACTTAATTGAGGTGGGGCTTACAACTGTTGTTGGATATACACCACCAGTTGATGTGGTATTGATTTGGTGTGTGTGTGTATATATATATATATATATATATAGCGAAATAGAACGAGAAAAATCATACCAGAAAAGAACACACAAATTTATATGGTTCGGCAATTTGCCTACGTCCACGAAGTTGCAGAGATGTCAATAATTTTGCATGGGAGCCGCTAAAAAATTTGAGTTAGAACTTAAATCCATTGGAAGACCCAAATTTAAGATGGGGATTATATAAATTAGAAAGCCCAAATTTAATTAGAATGGGGCTCATGAAGCTTTTTGTGAGTTGTTTGAGATTTTAACGGGCTTCACGACTTTGGATCAACCCCAACTTAATTGAGGTGGGGCTTACAACTGTTGTTGGATATACACCACCAGTTGATGTGGTATATATATATATATATATATATCAAACAGAAGAACGATCGACGAAGCGAAATAGAACGAGAAAAATCATACCAGAAAAGAACACACAAATTTATATGGTTCGGCAATTTGCCTACGTCCACGAAGTTGCAGAGATGTCAATAATTTTGCATGGGAGCCTAGAACGAGAAAAATCACACCAGAAAAGAGCACACAGATTTACGTGGTTCGGCAAATTGCCTACATCCACGGAGTTGCAGAGGATTTTACTAATTGAGGAATTTACAATTTACACCGGTCGATCATCTCGACTTACAAGTGGAATCTCTCACTCTCAATTCGTTGTTCTCTATCTTCTTCTCTCTCTGTTATTCTCTCTCTACACCGAGATACACCGAAGAAGACAAACTTACAAGAAAAATAAACCCAATTTCTTTTTTGCCACAAGTCACAAAGAAGAAGTCTAAGGAGAACAATATTCTTATTCTTCTTTCTTCTTCTTTCTGCCACAAGGAACTACCGCTTGCACTTTTGTTCCTATGCCTCGAGGAAACCTTCCTCTATTCAGAGAAAACTAAAGAAGAAATCAAACTGTGACTTCTAAACCTAAGGAGAGCCATCTGAAGATTTTATCACGAACAGGAAGGAACTTTCGCGATAGACGTGATTCTTTGCTAAATAACGAATTGTTCGTGGGAACAATTCGCGAACAAGGGAGGCGGGAGACGCAATCGGGCATTTGCGATATTTCGCGAAATAGACGAGGCAGGAACAGTTTGACACCAGGCAGGAGATGCGTCTATTGCGAGCGGGAAGCGGGAGCCGGAGATCGTTGGCGCCGATTCGCAAAACAGGGAGGCGGGAGCGAGCGGAAGAACGCCAATTTGCGATTGAGAAAAGGGATCGAGCTCCAACTTAACAATCTCCTACTGGGTGACCGATACACCTGCTACAACATCTCTTTCCTCAAACTGATCTCCTCCACTGCAACATCGTCCTTTTTTTAAACATGTATCATCCACCATGAATCCTCCAACTTGAATCCTCAACTTCTGCAACTCAAAGCCTCTGTCTTCACTCCAGAAGATCAACTGAAGCTGTGAAAAACTTCAGTTTCTCAAGAGTAACACCCTCAGTCAATATATCAGTAGACTTCACATAGCTTTGTACCTTCAAGCTATTTCCTGGGTCACTATTGTCTCTTCTTACAACTTTCACTGCATGGGCAACATCCTGCCTCTGTTGAGAGCCTTTTTTAACAAATTTAGCCTCGTACCTCTTACTGTCATCACGCTCAGTCTTCCCCTGGTACACCCATTTGTTGTGCAATACATTTTTCTCTCGTGAAAGTTATGCCAACTCCCACTTGCTCGAACTTTCATCTTGCATGATTTCTTCATAGCTCTGTGGTTCTTTAACATCTGTCTATGGAACAATAAGAAAGGGTGTCCCGGACCCACTTTCCTCTTCACTTCCAGCACTGCAACCCTACAATGTTGTCTCTGTTAGATTTCCTACCACATTCAAAGCCCCTGAATCAAATATTAAGTCTTCAACAGAACTATGAACTGTCAACAGTAGTGCATCCTGTGATTTTTCAGATACCACATTTGCGCTATCATTTTCCATCTTCTTAGGATTACTGCATTTTCTTCTATGTGGTCAGCCTTGCCACAATTATAACAAGTTGCATGCTTACTAAACTTTGATTTTGATCTCCCTATCATTGAGTTCCTGTCATGTCATCTTCCTCTGAAATCAACATTCAGTGATGTCATGTCATCTTCTTCTGAAATCAACATCCAGTGCCGAACTCGAATCTGAGACCTCGTCATAATCTTTTCTGCAAACTTTCTCAGTCAAAATCAAATCACAAATATCATCGTATTTCAGTTTATATTTACCTGCAAAATTGCTAACTGCTATTCTCATGACTTCTCAACTGTCTCACAATGAAGCCAACAAGATCAGTGCACATATCTCATCATCAAAATCAATTTCCATGGATAACAATTAATTTGTGATAGTATTAAAATTATTCAGATGTTGAGCAACAAAATCTTCTGCCATCTTCAAATTGAATAACTTCTTCATCAAGTACACATTGTTATTCACCGATGACTTTTCATACATATCTGATAAGGCTGTCATGAGATATGCAATCATCCTTTCCTTGATGACGATGTGTGCAACGGACCTCGATATGGTCAATCAAATAACCTTCAGAACTTGTCGATCCAACAAATTCTATTCAGCCTCATCCATCTTTTCAGGTCTTTTCCCCAATAACGGAAGCTGAAGCTAACTCTCATAAACATA
The DNA here is from genome assembly GCF_001263595.1 of Phalaenopsis equestris. Taxonomy (NCBI): domain Eukaryota; kingdom Viridiplantae; phylum Streptophyta; class Magnoliopsida; order Asparagales; family Orchidaceae; genus Phalaenopsis; species Phalaenopsis equestris. Next base: position 1,763,056 of record NW_018164739.1, on the reverse strand, counting down.
ATCCTCTATCTGCATTCTCCAGTAACCAAAATCTGTGTCATCAAAGTTCTCGATCCCTGAAACCTTCACTTCATTTGCAACTTCACTTCATTTGCAACAATCATTCTTTCTCAGATCCGAACAAAGCTCTAATACCAGTTGTTGGATATACATCAGTTGATGTGATATATATATATATATATATATATCAAACAGGAGAACGATAAATGAAGTGAAAAATATAACGAGAAAAATTACACCTAAAAAGAACACACAGATTTACTTGGTTTGGCAAATTGCCTACCTCCACGGAGTTGCAGAGGATTTTACTACTTGAGAAAATTTACACTAGTCAATTACCTCGACTTACAAGATGAATCTCTCACTCTCACTTCGTTGCTCTCTGTCTTCTTATCTCTCTATAATGAGATACACCGAAGAAAACTCTACATCGAGATATACCGAAGAAGACAAACTTACAAGAGAAATAAACTCAATTTCTCTTCTGTCACAAGCCACTAAGAAGAAA
>NW_018164739.1:1759400-1762531 GCF_001263595.1 Phalaenopsis equestris | reverse complement strand
TTCCTTCTTCCTTCTGCCGCAAGGAACTACCGCTTGAACTTCTGTTCCTCTGCTGCAAGGAAACCTTCCTCTATCCCGAGAAAATCGAAGAAGAACTCAAACGGTGACTTCTAAACCCAAAGAGCGAACAGACGTTTCACGACAGACGCGATTCTTAGCCAAATAACGAACTGTTCGCGAGAACAGTTGGCGAACAAGGGAGGCGGGAGACGCAATTGGGCGTTCGGGACGTTTCACGAAATAGAGGAAGCGAGAACAGTATGACGCCAGACGGGAGATGCGTCTATTGCAAGCAGGAAGCGGGAGCGGGAGATCTTTGGCGCCGATTCGCGAAACAGGGAGGCGGGAGTGAGCGGAAGAACGCCGATTCGCGGTCGGGAAAAGAGATCGGGCTCCAACTTAACAACAACCATTATGGCCTTAACAAAACTAGCATGAAGCATATTATTCAATTTATGGGTCGCATAAAGGTTTAATCTTCATTCGATGGCCCAAATGGTTGCAAACTTGTTAAATTAAAGTGTAGTTTACGTCCATCGGAATTATGCCGTTTTAAGCCACTTGTATACTTGTTTTCAATATTAGTAGGAATATTAAAATTCGATATTTTTGATCTCTGAAACCTTAATTTCATCTGCAACAATCATTCTTCCTTATATCCGAACAAAACTATGATACCATTTGTTGTTGGATATACACCAGTTGATGTTGTATATATATATAAATCAAACAGAAGAATGATCAACGAAGCGAAAAATAGAACGAGAAAATCACATCAGAAAAGAACACACAGATTTACGTGGTTCGGTAATTTGCCTACGTCAACGGAGTTGCAGAGGATTTTACTACTTGAGGAAATTTACATGAGTCAATCACCTCGACTTACAAGAGGAATCTCTTACTCTCACTTCGTTGCTCTTTCTCTTCTGCTCTCTATGTTCTTCTCTCTCTACACCGAGATACACCAAATAAAATTCTACACCGAGATATACCAAAGAAGATAAACTTACAAGAAAAATAAACTCAACTTCTCTTCTGTCACAAGTCACCAAGAAGAAGCCTAGGGAGAACAATCTTCTTCTTCTTCCTTCTTCTTACTTCTGCCGCAAGGAACTACCGAAGAACTTAAATTGTGACTTCTAAATTCAAGAGAGTCATCCAAAACTTTTATCACGAATAGGATGTAACTTTTACGATGCAATTCTTCGGGAAATAATGAACTGTTCGCGAAAAAGGGAGGCGGAAGACGCAATCGGGCGTTCGGGACAGTTTGACGCCAGGCGGGAGATGCGTCTATTGCGAGCGGGAAGCGGGAGCGGGAGATCGCTGGCACCGATTCGCGAAACAGGGAGGCTGGAGCAAGCGGAAGAACGCCGATTCGTGATCGGGAAAAGGGATCGGGCTCCAACTTAACAACAACCATTATGGCCTTAACAAAATTAGCATGAAGCATATTATTCAATTTATGGGTCGCATAAAGGTTTAATCTTCATTCGATGGCCCAAATGGTTGCAAACTTGTTAAATTAAAGTGTAGTTTACGTCCATCGGAATTATGCCATTTTAAGCCACTTGTATACTTGTTTTCAATATTAGTAGGAATATTAAAATTCGATATTTTTGTTATTGAAACTATCAATTGAGTCAAAATATATCACCCTGGGTTTAAGAATGATTCATCACAAGTGTTGATCCAAGTTTATGATAAATGTTTAAATACATGTCTTATGACGTTGCATCGCGGATTCGCGGGCAAGGCATATTGATGTTAATCAATTGAAATGTAGCCAAATTGAACTACAGTACCTAGCTCATAACCAAATCAACCAAGTTGACATTATGTATGTTTATGTTGAAGTCGTTTTTGTCATAGTTTTGCTTGATTATTTTATAATACATTTTTAGTTACACATGCACGGTATCAGAGCATTTGCTTTAAAGCATCAAGATACATGGGCTCTTCCTCACCAACATCTCCACATGTATCACATTAGTCCAGAGACTTCGTACACAAGGTAAATGAAGCCAACATTCCAGCCGCACTAAAGTTCTTGATGACGAATATCAAGAATATATAGTGCATTCTCCACTCACTTATGAAAATTACGCTATATGGAATGTACAGATCATGCAAGAAAATTTTTCTAGCTAACATATTTGAAACATTTCTTGATCCAATTATTGAATGAATCTTTCTTCTAATAGAATGCAGAAGACAGCGGAGATGAAAGAAGTACTGCCTTCATTATTACTTAATTCAGTACACATGTCTCGGTTTTATAGCCTCAGGAATGGCTTACTGTTAATTATAATAAGGACAACAACTTAAAAGTGCAAGTTTGTATATAAAATATATATTATGTTTTAATTAACCTTTATAGATGCTAAGAGCAATCGGGAGATAGGGGCGAGGCAGAGCAAAAGCTTTTAGAATCAATCTTTGAGATTCAAACAAGCGTGTCTCTTTACCCCTCTCAAATGATAGATAAACGGAGCAGAGAGTGAGCTTGCTGGTGATAAATTTATGTTGCATGGCCGAGAGAGATTTGATGGGGAGATTGACCTGTTGGTCCTTTGTGGTGATATATTTTAGATCAATGTGTTTGAGCTTGAGATGATCACTATGGGCGTGAAAAACCAAGTTGTGAGCTAGGGCTATTGTGGATGTGTTGTCGCTGTAGAGATTGATAGGTTTGAAAAAATGTCGGCGAACTCCTAAAGTAATCTCCTGAGCCAAATAATTTATGTGGTGGATAGTGCTAAAGCCATGTATTAGGTTCTGTTGATGATTCGACGACGGTAGGTTACTTCTTGGAGCTCCATGACATGAGTGTAGTTCCTAAACGAACAATTAGTCGGTTATAGATTTTCCATCGAGTGGATAACCTACATAGTCAGCGTCAGCATATGCATGTAGGTCGTCTTAGGGTGCGTTATGGTGAGCTATTACAGAGATCCAATTAAATGTTTATAATTGTGATCATCGATCAAAGGTGAAGGATTGTTGTTGATGGTGATTCCACATATTTGCATGCTGTAGTAAATCTTCAGCATAATCACTTTAATGCATGAAATAGCCTTTATCGGTTTTGTTTATTTGTAAACCGAGAAAATTGGAAAGAATGCCGAGCT
>NW_018164739.1:1756780-1759389 GCF_001263595.1 Phalaenopsis equestris | reverse complement strand
AATGCCGAGCTGCTTTAAATTAAATTGAATGTCAAGTGTAGTTATTAACTTATTTATTGCATCAGTATTATTTCTAGTTATCAGAATATCATCTACATATATGAGAAGAAAATTTTTTGTATGATCTTGTTGATAAAGAAGTATGGAGGAATCGGTCATGCAAAGTAAACTTTTGGTTGAGAAGAAAATTAATGAAAGTGGAGTACCACTGTCTTAAACCTTTCTTCAGGCCATAAATGGCTTTGTGAAGTTTACATACATAATTTGGGTATTAAGTAATTGGTGAAACCCGGTGGTTGATACATATAAATAGTATCAGAGTCCCATGCCAAAAAGCATTTTGAAACATCCACTTGTTGGATTTCTCAATTTTTCATAGTGGCTTATGTTATTGCCATACTAACTGTGGAGAACTTCGCAACAAGACTAAAGATTTCATGGTAATCAATGCCCTGATATTACTTAAAGCCTTGAGCAACAAGACGAGCTTTATAACAAGCAATTTCCCCATCAGTGTGATATTTGATACGAAAGGTCGCGGTTCATTTTGAGTAGGGGAAGAGGCCTGATAAGGAATTTGCTTTTCTAAGAATTTCACATGCCGAGAAACAATGTTCTTTTGTTGTGAAAAATCATAACAGATTTATCCTTTAAGTTGGTTGTTATACCTGACGCTTTGGGTGTGAATTTGTTCTTCTGAGTTGGAGGATACTAAGGAAAGCAAGCACAACCAAAAGTGCGCAAATGATGACATTCAGGTGGTCTTGTTATATAAAAATTGATGGGGAGCAGTGTTTAAAGTATTCAACGAGGGAAGGCAATTAATTAAACACACAACAACAAACAGCAATTTAAAATGTAAGTAAGCATGATGCAAAAGTGTTCTAGCCGTTTATAGTAACAAACTTACTAGAGTAAAGAAAGGAGGAGCGAGTGGTGGTGTTGGGGCAATACATGAGATCACTTAGCATGTATTAGCATAAGCTACGATTCACAACTCGTGAAGCCATGTGACTATATTTTGAAATGAAACATCACTACGTTATCAATCTTCAAAATTTGACTATAATCAATTGATTATTAATTAATCAAGCAGCTTTACAAGCTATCAAGCGGGTCAAGTCAAATTCCAGATTCAACTTGAGCTCGAATTTGAGATCTAGCTCAAACTACTACAGCCACAATAAACTCCACTTACAAGCTTATCAATGAGCCCGAGTTTGAGCCGGCTTAGTATTTTTAAAATAACTTCTTGTTGTGAGATATGTACTTCCTGGCATAGAAATGAAACGCAAAGAACACAATCAAACACAGATCGTTTACGTGGTTCGATCCAACTGGATCTACGTCCACGGGAGGGAATCAATCAAATATTTCACTAAGGCAAAAGAAATGAAGAATACATAGCTTATACATAGAGTTGAGCCCTCATCTTCCTTCTATGACCTCCCTCTCAAGCGACACCTTGATACAAGGTCTCAAGATACTCTCCTCCTCTCTAGCTCTCTAGCTATTCTCTCCTCTTTCGTGGTAGCTTAAGATCTCTTCCCTTGCTCTCCTAAGCCTCATACCCTCTCTATTTATAGAAGCAAGAGAGTGGTAGGTGGGAGGTAGGTGGGTGGTAGGTGGCCGGTAGGTGAGCGGTAGGTGAGATGTGGTAGGTGGCGGTACCACATTACAAAAGTGCCCTTTTAACTTAGTTCATTAATTGAGGGTCAAAATAACAATTCTCCACCTTGACCCTCAATTGAGAAGCTTCGAAGTAAAGATTCCCTCCACCTGGCCCCTGAGGAGCCCTCAGCCCTTGCTTGAGTCTGCTAAGTCCAAACAGTACATGAACTTAGCAATCATGGTTCTTCCGATAAGAGAGTACAGCCCTTTTTTTCTGACTCCTTGTATGACGACACGAGGGCCTTTGGTTATTCTGATGCAACCATTCTCTGCCTTGAACGAGCATCCGCTTGACTCCAGCGTACCTAAAGAAATCAAATTTCTTTTGAGCTCTGGTACGTATCAAACATTCTTATCATGATTGATCCACTTGCAACAATCCTGTGAGCTTTATTGTCTCCCAGTAGAACGAACCCATCATTTTCCTGTTGCAGTGTCTCGAACCAGTCTTTGTGAGGACACATGTGAAAAGAACACCCTGAGTCGAGGATCCACTCCTTACTGGATTCAAATTCTGTGATCACTAGGGCCTCAGCAGAATCGTAGTCATCAGAGACTACGCTTGCTTCTCCTGGTTCTTCTGACTCTTCTTGATACTTATTCTTCCTGTCTGGGCAGTTCCTCTTGAAATGACCGTCTTTGTGACAATGATAGCACTTGAAAGATCCCCTTGATGACTGATTCCGGCCATCCTTGTTTAATCTTGATCTGTACTGACCATTTCTTGAATCTTTCTTGTCTGATCTTCCTCTGACAATAAGACTATCTCCGCTGACTTCCTTGTCCCTGTCATGCTTCCTCTGAAGTTCTTTGGATCTAATCAGAGATTGAACCTCCTCTATAGTAATAGTCTGCACCCTTTCATAGAGCATCACATCCTTGAAATGCTCGTAGCTCTTAGGAATAGAGTTTAGCAACAGTAGTGTCTTGTCCTCATC
>NW_018164739.1:1742703-1756469 GCF_001263595.1 Phalaenopsis equestris | reverse complement strand
GGTCTGCCCGGCGGGCAAGCCCGCCGACTCTTACAAGGCTTCTGCAACACCTTGTTGAACCAATAAAGCTCTCATCTTTACTCTCCATAGGCCGAAGTCATTCTTCCCATTGAATTTCTCAATGTCGAATTTGACGGAACTCATTGTCGTGGCTAGGATTTCTTCCAATGAATTCTACCTGCTGCCCTTCCAAGAACTTTTAACGCCTAGTTATCCAAGAAATTCTCACCAAATTTCTTACCTTCTCCCCGTGAACTCCACTGCCTTCGTCAACCGAGAGCTCTGATCCCTTCTGACAGAGATCACACCTGTTCACTGGAGAAAACTTCATGTTCTGTGCTCGCGCCTCCTTCTCGCAGGCACTCCGCTGCGTCCAGTGGAACAAATCAGGAATTCCTCCTCTGCCTCTTACACGAGAATAACTGCCTCTCCAGAGCCGCCACGCCTCGCCAAACTGCTCAGGTCCTCCTGCTTCGCGAACTCCCTGTACAGGGAACTCCCCAAACCCTTCTCTGTGCGATATCCCCTTCTTCCCTCTGGCCGAGCTGCTCACAAGACCGAACTCCTGCTTCCTGCTCCGAAATCCTCTGCTGGATCCTCTGCTGGCAGCCCTGTCGCAAATTTTCGGCCCTCACTCACGGACTGTTCCTCCTCCGTCTCGCTGAACTGCACAACCTGCGGTGCAAATCCAGTCGATCAAAGCTTCCACTGCTCACCGAATATGTCGCGATTCTGCTGCCTGCGACGCAATCTGCTTGCTCCTTTGTTCGTGAATGTCAAACTCCTCTTCTTCGTCGCTGGCCGCGAACACCTTTACGCGGACACCTCTAGCCAAGAAGTATGGATCTTCCCACAGACGGCGCCAATTTTTGTGAGATATGTACTTCCTGGCATAGAAATGAAACGCAAAGAACACAAACAAACACAAATTGTTTACGTGGTTCGATCTAACTGGATCTACGTCCACGGGAGGGAATCAATCAAATATTTCACTAACGCCAAAGAAATGAAGAATACATAGCTTATACATAGAGATGAGCCCTCATCTTCCTTCTATGACCTTCCTCTCAAGCGACACCTTGATACAAGGTCTCAAGATGCTCTCCTCTTCTCTAGCTCTTTCTCTAGCTCTCTAGCTAAGATCTCTTCCCTTTCTACTCCTTCGTGGTAGCTTAATGTCTCTTCCCTTGCTCTCCTAAGCCTCATACCCTCTCTATTTATAGAAGCAAGAGAGTGGTAGGTGGGAGGTAAGTGAGCGGTAGGTGAGCGGTACCACATTACAAAAGTGTCATTTTACCTTAGTTCATTAATTGAGGGTCAAAATAACACTTCTTTTGCCAACGGCAAACAATACATATTTGTACTACAAATTTCTCGGCATGGATTAACCAAATTACAAGCTTAAAATACTAAATAAATCACAAATTTTCTAACCACACTATCCTATAGAACGATCACAATCTTCATGCCTGTTCAATTTTCTCGCAACTCTCGCACGAACCTTCTCTACCGGAATGGCTCTGCAAAGCGTAGTGATGGGGATAAGGCAGTTGGCGAGAAGAGCTTCTTTACTCGTCAGCCGGTGCTCGTAGTACACAAGCGAAGGGATACTGCTGAGCACCTGAAACTCTATTTCGAAGAACTCCTCTCTATTCTCCTTCTGCTGATCTTCTTCTTCCTCGGCCATGCCTTCATTCGTAGGGCTTGGGTTTCAGATCTGTCTCCGATCCTTTTATATGCAGCTGAAGTAGGAAAAAAATCTTTCTTTTAACGAAACGAGAAATTATAAGTTGGATTTTGTTGTTTTTCAGAGCTTGTTAGTTTGCTAGGTTTGAAGTAGTTGGCTGAACTGGATTTGTTTTGAGTTTTGACTGCAGCGTTGAGGATTTTAGTAGGTTATCGGATTGGGATTTGTTGCTTGTTAGATTGGTTAAGTTGTGCGTGGCATTTGCATGGATTAAGGTAGGATTGGATATATCTAATTGCTTGATTTGCAATCAGCTAGGATTGATGTGTTACTCATAAGACTATATGTTTACAAATTATATGAATATTTACAGACATACCCCTCAATTTCAATGTATTTACATTATATATATATATATATATATAACACATTGATGTGTATCGATAGATTTTTATCAGCAAACATGAATCTCAATGTATTTCCAGTAAAAAACATTATAAATTCAAATTTAAGATCATTTGAGCCCCAATTTCAACAAATTATAAGCAAATTTAGTATTTCAGGAAAAAAAAAAAACCGAATGCCATTACTAAAAGAGATCTAATCCGAGTTCAAATACGTCTAGATCGAACTCTTAAAATATAGTCAAAAGCTAATTTGGTGCATTAATTAGACAGTCAAATGATCTCTAAATTTAGCATGTTTATAGTCAAATTGAGCATCTTTATAATGAGAATCTAATAAACACAATATTATTCAATTTTGATGTTATCAAGGTATTCAAATTTTAAAAAAATTAAATATGACTAAGAAAATTGGTTAAATTTACCAAAATTCATCTCTAAAAAACTATAAATAGACTCTCATTCTTTACTTAAAGAGAGGAAAAAGGAAAATAGAAGATGTTGAACTGACTATTAAACTTAACTCTTAAAGTCTTAACAGTTGTCGTCCGCCATCAAAGGTCATCGTTGACCACCATAAGTAATTGCTACAACAAACTACAACTATTATAGCAACTCACTACAGTTATTGTAGCCTGATTCATAGTTGTTGTAACCACATTATAGTTATAAAATTGTGATTGTCAGTTTTGGCAATCACATATTCCCCAATTCACAAGAAGAGTGAACGTCTGTATTTCTAATTAGACAGTTAATTAGTTTAATAGGGCTCGACCATGTTACTTTTTCTCTTCCTGGGATTTTTTCATGTAAGAAAATCCTGGTGTCTCATTCCATGACTTTTTTTTTATTTGTGTGTACGTTATTGAATTTTCGTGTATGCAACTAAAATTTTAATAGGGCTCGACGATGTTATATTATACTCTTCCTTCGTGAATTTTCTAGCATGCAACTAAAATTTTCATCGGTTGTTATCAGACTGTGACTAAATGTGATTATCTAAATTAATCAAACTTTCAATCATATACATATGTCGATATGGTTTGTTGATCATATTTTAATCTATAGGATTATTAATATTTTAAGGCTTAAAACTCTCATTAGTATTTCCATTAGTGGGAGCGGGTGATGCTCATATTAAATCTTGAAATTTATGTGGATTGATTCACTATCATTCCGATCAACCAATGGGAGGACCAACAAGCCTCACTTAAAATGATCAATGCTGCATTGTCTTCACTCCATATAGATTGAGAAAATTTTTTTATTTTTATAAAGTTTTTATGAGTCTTTTCATTTCATAAAAATATATGTAGAGTTTATTATTTTATTTTCAGAATTAATGTAAATGATTTCATTAACTTTTTTTCAATGTCCAAATTCCAAACTTAAAAGGCACGTATATTTATACTTTTATTTTATAGCTTCAATTTAAATCAATTATGTGATTTATTAGGCACTGCTGACTTAGAGGAACCATTAATTAGGCACTCGTAACTCAGATATTTTGAGACTCGGTTACAGCTATTTGAACAAGCGGTCGTGTAGAAGTTGTGCAGGCCGGATAGCTGCTGCAGGGAAATTGTGTGTTTGTTTATTTAGTTCAGTTGAGCAGCAGTTGTTTATGAAAAAAGATACATTTTTTTTCTTTGTATTGTTGTGTTGTTTGAAAGATGATCATTCCAAGCTTATTAACTCGTACATGAAAATAGAAAATACATTCAGAATTCTAAAAAAATCACAAGTTCAAATATTACATCTATGAGTGACTTCTCGCTTAGCAGTAACACAATAATCAAAATAAAAAATAAGTTGGATCCAATCATTCAAAACTATGGCTATCTTTGCGGCCTGCAAGTGAAAGAAAAAGAAAATATAGTGTTCTCTTCTTACGACATCAAATTTTGTAATTAGTTACTGCATGCACTAGTATTTCCTCCATGCCTTGTACATCACTTGCACCACCACCATCCATTCTGGAAGTTATGAAAGTGCTAAAGAAACTCTAGAAGTACAATATGATCTTTATTTCAAAATCAGTTGTTGTATAGTTGACGTGCAACTGAACTAATAAAATACATGCACTGTTTTACTGATAATTGCTTCCCCGCAGCAGCTTCTTTTGAATTTGATGCACAACAACTTCAAACATATATAATTGCTCCAAAGATACTAATGTTGAAAATAAGGAACAAAATAATAATCTTAAATCGTGAGTTCCAATTGATTTATTTCATAACATGTTCTAGAAGATATTGTCATATTCTACTTTGAACCTATATGAATGAATCTCCACCTTGAAAAAACTTTCGAGTAGTTACATTTTTATGCACTCATTTTATTAAAATAAAACATAAATGCGCGCACAAACACATGTAATTTTTAAGCATTGATAAATTTAATATTTATGTATATAAATATGCATAAAAAGATACATTTTTTTAAATAAATTAATATTAATAATATTTTGTTATAATTTAACTATTAAAATATTGTATGAGATCGTATAAATTTAAATATTAGAAATATAAATAAATACTAATAAAAAATTTATAACATGTTTGTAAAGCTTTCAAAATAAAAATAAAAAATATTAAGTTTCATACTTCTTATGTGACTGTTGCACAACTGTTTCTACAACTATTGCTCAACAGTTTCGTCAAATAGTTGAAACTGTCCCAAATAGAGCTTAAAATTCAAGAATTAATTTGTTTAATGTTGAAAATAAGGAACAAACCAATTTTTGTGAATTTATTTTATAACATGGTTTAGAAATTATTGTCAATATTCTACTTCAAATCTATACAAAAGAATTTCGATCTCAAGAAAATTAAGAATAAAAACTTTAAGTAATTACATTTTTATGCAACCTTTTATTAAAATATGACATAAATGTATACACACACACCTATAATTTTTAAGTATTCATAAATTTAATATTTACATAAAAAGATATATTTTATTATATAAATTAATATTAATAATATTTTGATGCAATTTAATTATTAAAATGTTATATGTGATCATAAAAATTTAAACATTAAAAATATAGCTAAATACGAATCAATAATCCACAACATGTATGTAAAGTTTCAAAAATAAAAAATAGAAAAAAATATTAATATATAAAAGAAGAATATATGTACACATACAACCCTTTATTTATATTTATGTATACATTTAGCATTTAAATTTCTATATTTATATATCTAGTACTATAATACGAGTCATTTACAAATTTATTAATGTTAATTTTCTAGCGAAATACTGATTTTCTTTCGAAAAATTGAGAGCCACACTCAACTTTATTCAAATAATATAGTTGATTATAATGATCAAATCAACCGAAAAAAATACATGGATAAAGAGAAAATATATTTTTTTATAAAAAGAAAAGAAAAACATGTGATATGGTCCTTAAAAAACAATTGAAACCCAGAGAAGAGTTGTAAAATGAGAAAGAGCTTAGGAAATCTAAGTAAGAAAGAAAGAGGGATTCCATCCATTTAATAGTTATAATATATCAAAGCAACAAATACCCACATAAATTGATGCAACAAAAAACAGCCATGTCACAAAGATGATGCATGCCGACATAAAATTCCTACAACGGTTACTCCTAATGCAGCATCTGAATATCATCATATTTAATATTTGTGAAATATCAATTCCACAACCATGAGATGTTGTGTGTGTGAAGTAGGTGCAGAGGGAAAAGGAATAACAAATAACATATTATTTCCATCTAGCGAGAGAAACCTCCAATATGTATGATATAATTCTGCAAACAAACTATTAATATCACACAACACCTCCATGGAATGAATAGGGGAACTTCAATTCCATTACAGCACTGAAGTCAAATGAAATTGATCCAACCATAAACAAATAATTAGGAACCAATCAAAGTTGCAACATAAGAAAGAAAAATCCAGAGAGAAGAATAGAAATGACATCTAGAATCCAAAATGAATAAATATTGGCGAGAATAAGCAAAGCAAAAGTTTAAAACACTTGTTATGGTATGACTCATATATCATATAAGGACAGACGTTGTATCTAAGCGGAGCGGAAGAATCTGTTCAAATTGGGAAATTACGTGGGTTGGGGTGCGGGGGCAAAGCCCCGCGGTATGGTACAAGGGTAATGCTGTAGTTACATATTGTACGTAGGATTTGCTCCCGGGGTTATAAATAGGTCTGTTAGTAACCCCATGAGGGTTAAATTGTTTTAACTATGACTATGAAAGGATTACAATTTAGAACATTGTTCCCTGATTTCTGTAAACCCTATTCTGAATAGTGAAAAGAACTCGTTGCTCTGCTCCCGAGGACGTAGGCATCTTTGCCGAACCTCGTTAAATCTCTGTGTTCTTCTGGATTTGTGTCGATTACTGTTTTTCTTCGCCCTAATTTTCTCAACAATACTTAAAATTTTAAAGCTTATAAAGATCACTAATAGTGCCAACATTATCTTTTTTTAATTCCATCTTTTACTTTTGTGCTTGATAATCAAGTGAATATTTTGGATGACAACATCAATGGGATTAGAAGAATTCTTAAAAATTTTACAATTCTTCTCATACCAATAGTAAGCAATAGATTGAACATCCAATAAGTGGAACTTTTTATATATTTTGCAAGTGAAATGAAAGAGTTGTTGCAAGGAATACAATTTTTAAGCATATCATAAGAAAAGCGACATTAAAAAAAGTAGGCATGAGATTCCATACCCTCCAAGCAAAGAACATAGCTAATATTAATTGTGATACATCTTCTGCTAAGCACATCAAGAGTATTCAAATCAACCTGAACATATTTATGAACATGTAAAACCAACTAGCATTTTGAACCAAACAAGTCCACCCCTTTCTTTGTTGAAAATTCTCGTGCACAAAATGGTATGCAACTTTATGCGAATAATAACAATTGACATGAAATAAAATCGTCAATAATAGGAATGTGACAAGCAGTTTAGATACAATGATCAAGAACCATTAACTGGTTCTCAAAAAATTAAATCAAACAAAAAGTAAATCCTCAAACTTCTCCTATAAGAAGAGCTACACAACCAAGGCTCATAATAGACAAAGAGTCTGCTATTACGAGTCACCCGAAAAAGATAAATAACTCTAATTTTAATAACAACTTTAATAAGATCATTCCGAAAAGTTGAAATATTGAGCCTAGTATTAAGCAAAATAGAGCCATAGTGAGTGCAACATCATTTAGATACTTATGAATCCGAATCGTAGTGCCTTCAATTTAACTTAAATTTACCCATCTTATGTCAATCCCACTTTCAATTGGATGATTTAATAACTTACACCCAGATAATTCAATGCAATAATTTATAAATAAAATCACTAAAATTACAAAATTGCAATTTTATTTTTCATTACCAAATCTTCATTTGAAATGATAAAAATTCACTCAAATATAATATGACATGTAAAACCGCCTCCACTTTGGGAGAACTGACGACTTCATCGCTCTATGGTTCCTCGGGTTCGACACACTACCGGCATTATCCGCCAAAAGGCCCCTTTTAATGGCGGCCGCAGCGCCCGATGAGCTGCGGATCACTGCCAGTTTCCAAGAGATGCCCGTCGTAGGAGTCGGTGTATCGCCGCCGGTTGCGGTGGCGGCTTGTATGGTCATGGCGCTCGGCTATGTCCTGGTTCTCTACGTTCCAACGGCGGTCCTCCGTCTCTCTCCACCGGCGTCACTTGAATCCTTCTTAATCCGGAGGTTCATCTGCGCCCTAGTCTTCTCCGCCATTTCTGCTCTAGCTTCGGCTGCCCTCCTCGGGGTAAGCTCTCCATTGCGACCTCCCTATTTTCCATTTCTTAAGCTGTTTCTTTGCAGGATTTAACCAAGATTTAGCCAAGATTTCTTGACGAATAGTTTATTGAGCAACCTGCCTCATTCTTAAACAAACGGAACTTATTTTCTCTTCAAATTCTTTTGTCAGGTCGGGAGAGACATGGACATCTCTGTTATGCTGAGCTTTTTCGGCATTAGAAAAGACCACATGGTAATGTACCGATCTCTCGTGAAAGCTTAGATTATGTGATAATTAGAAGGTGCTGACATTTACGAGAGCTCTGTGTAACATTGCGCAGTGGCAAGCCGTGGTGTTTCCTCTTTTGCTGGCTTCTCTATTGTACGCTGGTTCTTTGGCGTCGAAGTTGCTGTTGGTTGTCTATGCTCGAAGAGAACGTGAGGGTAATTCTTGGCGAAAACCGGGTTTGTGCAAGATTTTTTCAGTTGTTGTTCGAAGCTTGTTAGAAAATGCATTGGCCTCCGCTCACAATGTGGTGGCTTGGCGTAATTATGTGGTGGTGAGTGTCACTTACTCTTGATTTGTCCGTTGATTTTCGTTCCGAGCAATGTCTTTTCTATCTTTCAAACACTTAGGAAAAAGGCACAGCATGATTAATTGTATATATTTTTCTTGGCTGCACGGCTTATTTTGTCTGAAGAAGTTTAGGGCTTAGGGTTAATGCAAATTTCCTATGGATTTTGTGTCCGAATGTTGCTACAAGTTTTAATAGAACTGAGAGGCATGCATATTTCATTTGGCAATGCTAAATCATACCGTTTTTTAAACAAATACTGTACTTGATTTAGTTGATTGGCACTATTGACACTTATATAATACAATGCTATATAAATATCCAAGTAAAATCATTAGTAAGCAAAATGAGATGTATACAGAAAACTGAGGTTAACTTGTCAGAGAAATTGAATTGATTCTGATTATACTGAGGTTCATTACTAGAATTTTTATTATTTATAATTCATGTTTAATTAAATTAGCTACTACTTTTCATACCAAGCTTGGATGCTAGATGCTGAATTGTTTATGTTGGATTGACGGTTTATAAAAATTTCCATTCTAACATATTTGAAATGAAATAAGTGTTAATAGTTTGGACAATGCTATGGTTGATGGTGGGCTGTTAAAGTTACAAGTTTAAGCTTATGTCAGATTGGTATTCAAGCATGCCATATGTAAGCATGATATATATCTAAATTATATAGTAGCAATATTGGTATATGGGCAATGCTGTTTACGGCCTTTTTGGTTAGGTGTATTTGGTGTGCAAAGTAATGGGCTTTAAATTTTGAGGTAAAACAAATCCTAAAGATTTTTTCTTAAGAATTTAGAGTCCCAAGAAGGATCTTTTTTGGCAAATTCCAAGATCATCATAATTGGGAGGTTTTAAACGCACCATCCTCGCTGGCTCTCAAGCAATCCCTACATTGTAAGCGTACGTGAACCCCCTATCCCGTGAGATGTCAGCATTGTACAATCAACCAAACAAATATACTAAATCAAAATGAATTGTGTTTAATTCATACTGCATTCTTAAAATATATGAATTTTAAATACTTGCAATGTTGTGGAAATAGTATGAATAATACGTATGGCTTATAGGTTTTTATCACTTTATCCAAGGCCGTGGTTACAGAAACAATGGACTTGTGTTTCCACAATTCATCATTCATCAATGAGATGTAGCTATTTTAAACCTTGTTCTGTATTTTTAGTAACATTCTAGGAATAGATGCTTTCATTTGATGCTTGTTTTGAAGAAAACTTTAAAAAATTGATGCAAGTTTCATTCCAGAATATATTTAAATAAAAAATGCCAAATTTTGATTATATAAGACATTTTAAAAATATCAATGTGTTCCATTCTGCTATGAACATCTGAGAAAGCTTTTTCGTCATATTTAAACATGTCTTACAGTAAATATTGCACGCTATATGTGATTACAACAATCCGTTGCTGAATGATGATTTCTTATTCAAGATGACAACATTCTAGGATTGGGTGATTTCAATTGTTGCTTGTTTGAAAAAAATTAAAAATTTAATGAAAATTTCTTTTCAGAAGATATTTATATACAAATTAAAGCCAAAATTTGATTATATAATGCATATTTAAAATATTAATATAGTCCATTTAGGTATGAACACCATAAAACACTCCTTCATGATTTTTAAACCTATGACTAGCGTTATATATTACACACTATATGTGATGACAATAATTCTTTGCTGAATGAGGAGTTACTGCTCAAGAGTTAATTGGCCATCATTTAGTTATGTTCCTAGTTGTTCATATTAATTATTCCAACATGTACTGGAATACTAATTTTTATCATTTTTTTTCTATTTTTCTGTTTTAATAATGCATATTATCTATTTGACAGGCTCCATTTACTGAGGAGTTGGTGTTCAGGGCGTGCATGATACCATTGCTTCTTTGTAGTGGATTTCGGATTCAGACCATCATATTTATAGGTCCAGTTTCCTTTAGTTTAGGTAATTAGGTATTTACTACTTAACTTCAAGGTTTCACATTTAAATTTTATTTTCTTTTGATTTCATTGTAGGTTGCTCAAAATTGTTCATGAATGTATGATTCTTTAGAAGTGAGGATTTTTATTTATTTATTATTATTATTATTTTTTTGATAAGCTTCAATATCTTTCAGAACTTAGAATACGAGTTATCTATTTATTGTTCTAAACGAGAACATAGTGCATGGATTTATTTTTCAATGCTTTAATTTTTTTTCTAGTGATTAATCAAATGTCTCAAATTTATTGAATTTTTAAGGTACTTTAAAAAAAGTTGAAACGAGCGACCTAAAAATATTGAGCACAATCAATGCAACTCAATTTAATTCAAACTTGAGGTTTTTTTTTAATCATTAGTGTTGTGCCCCCATTAAAAGTTATTCCTGGCTCTGCCCTTGGTGCTTGCCTAAAAAAACTTTACTTGATGGCCAAACACTAACGAGCTTTAGAAGAATATGAATATTGAAAGAGAAGGAGAGGACATGGATTCGAGTGATGGAAGAGTTTAGGTTTGAAAATCTCTCCAACCAACTCTACAATGACCACCTACCCGACTTTTTGTTTGACTAATATGTTTTCAAAGAGATGCGGTTTTAAAAATTTTGGTGGCTATTGGTCGGTTCTCAATTTTTCTCAAGGAATGAAAATCAAACTTAATTGTTTGTCTTTATACCATTTGCACCCTTGAGCTTACAACCTGATTACATAATGCATGCCCCACATCTGCAATATTTACTGTAGTTGTTCTTGAATGGATCACTTAGTTGAGATTGTGCCTCTTACACTCAGAAGAATCGTATTCCGCAAAAGCTGAGGCAAAAGTTTAGCCTCGCTATGCTCATACTTTCAATAAAGTTGGCATAATATCTTCATGAATCAGATCTATTGGGTATAATATCTACTTGAATGAGGAGTACATTTTAGGAGTTCTGAATATTGATGAAGTCTTGCATTCATGATGCTACTTTTCTGTCTTGATTCAGTGGATTTTTGGTAGGTGGAAGCCACATGTTAACTCTTGGGGCTTTCTGTATTCTCATTTTGAAGTACGGATCATTGCTCTGTTTGCTTGAATCTGTTGCTTACGAATTTTTGCATTCTTGAGCTCTTAGATTTCTCCTGGATCCGGTGGTCATATCATGTCAGCTTTTAGAATCTGCCACATCAGGGGTGACTAATCTGATTTTTTAATATTATGTTTTAAATTTCGTTTTGTTGCAGCACACTTAAACCATTTTATGGAGCTTTATTATCCGAAGAGACGCAACTTTTTAAAAGCTTGCTCAATCGTAGGTATTTTTTTCATTCTTTAGTTTTTTTTTTCAGTTACATAATCATATTCATCAGCATTAGCCAGCCATTTATCTAATCAACATCTGTTATTGGTGCTATCCTAATCAGTCTTACTAGCTTGTTTAAGCTTCATTTTTCAATAAATAATTACATTTTTGTTTGTCTTTCACCTTCTCAAAAGAAATCTTCTGCTGTTATTCACCTCAGTTGCTAAAAGTTATTCAAATTGTAAACTGCTGACCCTAAAAATGAAATGAAAAAGAGAAGGGAAATAAAAAAAAAATGTTATGTTAATAAAAATTAAATTAATTAACTCAAAACCTTACCTGTTCCCGCCAAAGATGGCCGCGTAGACTTCAATAACTATTCCCACTCCTCTCGGTTACAAATGAAGGGCGTCTCTGGTTTTTCCTCTCCTTCACCTTGGTTGCTCCTCTCGGTCGCACTTGAAGCTTCTTCCTTCTGCAGCGCACGAAGTCCTAGCCCTCTTCAATTCGCCTCCCACGTACGACATCACCGCAGGAACCACAACCGTGCCTACCCTTCCTTGTTGATCTCTCTGCCCCAGCCCTCTGCCGCATTTTACCACACTATCCCTCTCACATTTTGTCGTCTTCTTTTATTCACAAAATTGAAATCTTCCTTCCTTGTTCATAAAAACCTACATCTATTCCAAACTGCACGAAGCCCTTTCTTCTTCTCCACTGTTTCTCTTCACTTCATCTCCTTCCTCCTATTCAAAGCCTTTCGAAATCCCTTTACGCTGCCTTCTCTCATCATTGTTTCCCCAAATTCCTTTCTACCTCCGTTGTTCTTCCTTGCTGAGCTCTGCACTCAAATTCTTCTGTCAAGCCTCCCTATGTCGCAATCCCTTCCGTCTTCCTCAACCCGTGAAGCCCTTGCCGCACTGTTGCAGACCTCATTGCCTTCCTCGCTCCTTCCCTGTGTGTTCCCTGTGCCCGAAACCTTTGCGGTACAATCACAATTAGACTGTCAGAAAACAACTCTGGGATTGCGGCGTGCGAGGACCACTGAAACTCCACACTTTTTCCTCCCTGTTGCTCTTCCCAAATCGAAGCCACCAAGGCCTACCTCCTCCGCTTCTTTGTTCTGTCTAAACTCAACCAAGTCCCTTTCCTTTTTGTTCGAGCCCGAGCGTCTGACCAAACCCGAGCATAGCCGAAAATGAGTTGAATTCATCCTGCTTATTTTTACTGTTTATTTTATTTTTAGTATTGTTGTTCATTGTAAAATCTCTTTGTTGTATTTATTTATTTCATTATTCGTTGCCGTTATTATGGATCATCACCGTCAACACTGTGGAAGCTCGAAAAGGTATAATGAAATGGGTCGATAGGGCAAATTTTTAAAATGTTCATTTGAGGAAATACAAGTACTCGTCCTTAGGAATTAAGTACCGTTCGGGGAAAATCACAGACTCGGCTAGAAACTTTTTATAAAATCAGGGGTTTTCAAATACTCATCCTTGAGAAACTCAAGTACACGTCCCTAGGAATCAAATACCGTCCGGGAGAACTAAAGTATTGCTTGGGGAATACAAGTTTTTAAGTTAACACTTTTTGCAGATTCATTGAAGGTTTGTTGCATCTTTTAAGATTACGAGTTAAATATGTATTTTTGCTTCTCGGCCGCAGGGTCTTACGATGCTGACCAGCGAGCCTTTTAGGATTGTTGGGAATGCCGGTTGAAAGGACTGAATGCCGACATTCTTTTGATGTCCCCTGACGGGGGTTGACATCGGGAGACTACGAGGATTTCAGGTTATTTGGACTTGTAAACCACTTAAAATCCTGGATTTTTGAACTTGTGAAATAATAAAAAAAGATAAATATAAATCATTTGAATTTTAAAATAATTTGAAATTTCTGTGCTTCTAAAATTTTTTAAACTCCTAGGGTTTAAAAATATATGGGATTTGAGCTATTAAAACATAGGCTCTTAAGGTTTTAATATATATATATATATATATATATATATATATATATT